>NC_034598.1:73258253-73289754 GCF_900095145.1 Mus pahari
AAAGAAGAAGAAGAAGAAGAAGAAGAAGAAGAAGAAGAAGAAGAAGAAGAAGAAGAAGAAGAAGAAGAAGAAGAAGAAGAAGAAGAAGAAGAACTGAATGTTAAGTGATACCCAAAGTCAACATGCTAAGGGCTTCATCAGAACAACATGATGGTAATTGGGAGGTGGAAAAACTTTTGAAAGGTGGACATTTGTGGATGAGAAATAAGTCACTCAAAGTGTACCTTTGAAAAGAATATTGGATCACTGGCTTCTCTGACTCTTCTTCTTCCCCATTTTCGCTCTCCTTGCTTCTCTATCCACACTCATACAAACAGGCCAAATTATATAAATAGCTTCACATCACACTGGCCCCTCAGAAGACTCTCCAGAGACTCCAAATAAATGGACATTGGGGATTCAGAATTTCAAAGACTTAACTGTCAAGCCAAAGTAAACTTGCCCACTAAAGTTGGTTTTATCAGGGAATTTTTTTTCTTTTTAAGTGACAAGAGTTGATTAAAATAGTCTAATGTAATCTTATCAGACCAAATTTGATCAAAATATCAACTCCACTGCAAATGTAAAGAAAACCCCAGTTGTGGAATCAACAACAACAACAACAACAAAAAAGGGAACACAAGGTTTTGTCTTTAAGCTGAAGTAAAGATGCTGCTGCTTCAGGTTCCATCATTGCAACTGTCATTATGCCTTACTTAGGATAATGAGTGCATTCTTGCTGGTGTTTCAGCCACTAAGATTCTGATATTCTATCTCCATAGAATAACCCTGAGACCTGGCCCCAATTTCCTTTTCTCCCCATGTTCCACACATTTTTCTCTTCCATTGAATTTCTTTATGTGGGGGCTCCTGTCCCCATCCTGTAATTTCAGTCTATTCATATTGACTTTGCTTTATAAGGCTGAAGAGCTTTTAATTTTTTAATCTTGTTTTCTAGAAAATATTGAAATTTTAACTTTTTGAGGTATTGTGATGTAGCTGGCATACTACTTGTCACATACACACACAGATAGACACACATATGATCACCACTACCACCCCCACCACACCACATAATTTCTGTCACATCAAGGGTTCTGCTCACCCCTCATAGCTTAGGAATGCAGCAGAAGTGAACTGAGTTGATCTGCTCATAGAAGCAGGAAACCTCTCTGGGATTTTGCCTTATTAAACAGAATAAGAGCAGCAATGTCCTTCCACTGATATCAGCAGTCGTCTTCTCTCCATAGAAGCTAGACAGTGGAAGACCTCATCACACAAGGTAGTTTGACTAACTTATCTAGTCATTGTAAATGCTTATAATCCCAGATCCAGGTCTACAAATCCACAATCACAATGTATGACTAAGGTTTTGTTGGGGGACTGTTTTGCACAGAGAAACAAGTAAAACCTCATCAGGCTCTTCCCTTCTGTTTATCTCGTTGAACATTTTCTCAATCAAAACTGTCTCTTCTCGGGTACTCTCTGATACAAACATTTTTTTTTTCTAAGAAATGATTCAGAGGGGAAAGGTTGAAAATTACTTATATTCTAGTTCTCAGAATATTCTGTGATTGTTCCTTCAGGTAGACAGTCACTCAGATGACTCTCAGTGAATCATACCTCTGTTGAATCATCTCATGTTGAGAGTTGGCAAGGAGTAGGGCTTGTTTTGGATAATAAAGGGTGTCAAGGGTCAGGGCTCAGCTCTTACTATTATACCATCTCCTCCAAGTCTCTCTCCCAGCAGACTTGAGCTGGGGCATCTTCTGCTAGCTTTTGGAACTGAGGCTGCCTTGTATGGGTGAGACAATGAGATAGTATTTGTCCAGCTGTTAAACCAGCTTATAGAAGTAGATGATGACCCCAGAAGATTAATCAGTAGGGATTAAGCACGCAACCACATTTTATAGATAGAAGAAACTAAATGTTACCTCAGGCAACTGAACCTCAAGGAGAATCTCAAGCAAAACAAAACAAAAGAAAATCAACAATAACAAACACTAGAAAGGAACATAGCCTAATAATGACCTTCAGCATTATCTCTGAGTCTGAATAAACAACGTATTAAATACCAAATTATGCTTTTACAACTGTCCTGTTAGATGCTTCTTGTTTTAAAACTGTATTTTTGCTCATTTCTTGTGCAGCAGTATAAAGTAACGCTCATCCCATATACTGGGAAGAATCTGGGACAAAATAAATAAGTAAATAAATAAATAAAAGCATGGTTAAAAATTTCAAAGTTCTCTCCACAGTTCTAAATTAATTTATATACAAATTCTTTTTCTTTTTAACCTTGCAATCAGGCTACAGAAGCATTGCTGTTTGTAGAAATTATTTTTTTTCTCAATGAGAAGTAATTTAAGCCAACAGAAAGCTTAAAGAGATATTTATGGAGATGAACATTAGCAGAGCCTTGCAAAGAGGTATGTTATGCTACCCAAATTTTCCTTGCTGTGACAAATCACCTGAAACAGAAATCATCTTAAAGAAGTAAGATATACTTTCTGAAAGTAAGATATTCTTTACTGAAAGTAAGAATATTTTAAGATTCATTACAATTCCCATTGATGTTTCTTTGGCTGTATTATAGTGTGGCAGATCATAGGTTACTCTATAGGTAACATGGATAGAACCTTCATCCCATGGGCCAGGAAACAATGACAAAGAAAGGGAGGCACCAATGAATCAGGGTCCAAAGATTCATCATCAGGGACTAAGTAATCAACAAGAAGCTTCATAAGGGCATCAGAAATCCAAATTATAGCTAATGCTCATGTTCAAGCAGAGCACGTGTACTGCACATTCTACAATGTTTTACTTTGACTGTGGAGCTTGATATAAGTTGATCAGATTTTAGAAATGTTTAGCAAAACTAAGTGGTGAATGATGGTACCATGGCAGCTGATGGAAGAAGAAAATGCTGTTAGGATGAAATTTCCCACCAATATCACTGGCGCTGGAGGAGAACAGAGATTAGTGGAGGGACGGTTTCACTGCTATCTTGTGAAATTGACTTTATTTCCCATAACAGACCTTCTAGATTTAACTATACCATTGCCCAAATTAAACTGTAATTAAGAAATCCTTCCAGAGACATGTATGGCTCTCACCATATACTTCATTTAATTACCATTTAATGAACTTCTACTCAGTGCTAATATTGCTGATAAAGCAGTGGATACAACTTACGGAATCTCGCAAACACATTGGGCTTAAGGTTCTAATGGGGGACACAGAGAAGGAAATGGTCAATTGAAATACAGGATGAGGAACATTCAAATGCTCTCAGAACACCAAAGCAGATCCTGCATACTATGGAAGAGGTTCTGGGAACGTTCTACAAAAGTCACTAATGGTTATTTATGAACTGGGACACGTGCCAAGTTTGTAGCACTCTAACACGGGAGCATGTACCAAAATTTAGCACTGTGTTTTGTGAGCATTTGAAGCATGGGATCTATGGACTAGTTGCAATCCTCATCTGTTTTTCATAGAGCATTCCTTTGAAGACGTAACTGAAGGTGAAAGAAGGTCTTCCTTCCTTCCTTCCTTCCTTCCTTCCTTCCTTCGTTCCTTCCTTCCTTCCTTCCTTCCTTCCTTCTTCTCTTTCTTTCTTCATTTTTCTCCTCATGAATACATTACTAAGTTGAAAACCAGACATAATTACCAATCCAACTGATTCTAAAAGAACATACAATCATACATTTAATAAATACTAAAATGATAGCCTACAACAAAATATGCTAAATAATAGGGTGAGTAGAAGTAGACCCATTGTCCAATTTTTTCCAGTGGAGCTATTACCTCAACCAGTACTTACAAAGAATCTTTTGTTCTGCAACATCACTTCAGATTCTCTATTCATGATGTTATGAATACCTGTCTCCTGGTTGCCTCAGATTTTGCATCAATGTGGTTTTAGTACAAGTTTTCGAGAATGAGGCTCTGATTTCAGTCTGTCTGGGAACTAGATTCCTATTTCTCTCCTTGACTAGTCTCACTGATCATATATAAGACATTGTGTTCTGTCTTAACTTGAACTGCATCCTACTTTGATTCTATTCATCATGTATTCTCCTGATTTTTTTTAAAAAGTATATGTCTCTTTGTTAGGTGGGTCCAAGTGATTGTCACCTAGCCTGATTATAAAAGTGCTTTGAAAAGAGACATGTGTTACTGAGATGGCTACGGTTTGTCCTACGTAGAGTGCTATGCCAAGGCCTTGTTTAAGAATCACCCTGTGACCCCGTTCTCTGTAGCCATACTTCATAGGAATTCTTCTCCTTTGTCAGATGCTAGGCTAAGAATATCTTGCCTTGTTCAGGATTTACATTGCTTTGAAAATAGCACAGATAATGTTTTTCTTCTCTCTAAATTGTTCAAAGAAGCTATGCCCTTTCCTAAATCAGAAAAAAAAAGATAAATTAAAAAAAAGTTATTTACTCTAACAAATAAATATTTTAAGAATTATTTTCACCATATGCCTACCTGATGATACATAGTTACATTTTACAATAAAATCTTCATCAGCACTCAATTTTTCTTTATATAAAGTCAGAAAATGTACATTGGTCATATGTCTACTTTTTCCTTTCTCCAATTTATCTAATTTCTTAGGTTATGGGAGATTAGTATTAAATGTTTTTGTTTACACATGCATGCACACACCCACACACACCTACCCACAGACATACACACCCATACACACACACACACACACACACACACACACACACACACACTTAACCTGATGCATGATATTATAACATGAGCATTGTATGACCTTCTGAGAGGTTTATGTCTTACTATCAGAAGCCTAATTTGTTTATCTGCTTAAGAAGATGAAAAGTGATATTCATCTATTTTCATACTAAGAAAAGATTTTGAATTAATGCAGAGTAGTTCTCCTTAGTATAAAGTCACCTCTGGGTAAAATAATCCTCACTGCTTCTCTTGATTTAGTGGATATAATGGTATCCTCCACCTATGATAAAGTTTTTAAACATAAGTTGATCTTCCATCAGAATGTTATAGTAATTAAATTAATATAAGTTAGGAAGATTAAGTTTCACAATTAATGATACCTTTTGTTGCTGTTATTCAGTGAAGAGAGTATCATTTTGTATCTTAGGCTATTGTGGACTTCACCATGTAGCTTATTGAACCCATGACCATGCTGTTGCCTCAGCCTCTCTTCCATGAGCTAAGATCACTGACAAGAGTTTCCTGTCTGAATTTTTAATGTTACTTTTTCACACATTTGACCACCAAGTAAAGTTTCTCATTTCTGAAGGCATCATTACTTGACAGCTCTCTCTAGCAGGTCTTTATTGCCTTTCAATTCTAAATTGCCTGAACATGACTGCAATTCCTAACTATCAATTTCCGTCTGGACACCTGGCCATCTAAGCCTCTCAGACTTCTTCAAAGCCACCAGTTACCTTCTTTCAATTTAAAGTACAGTTTTCTTCATTCATTCCTATATTTTGAGACTGTTTTTGTCTTTCTTATGTTTGACCTCCTCAATCTCAATTACATTTTCAGTTGCAGCACTTGCAGTTTTAACTTACTTCAAGTCTTATAATAACCCATTCTACTTCAATCACAGACTCCCTACATCTTCATAGTCTTTCCTATCTATGCAATCCAAATTTCCATTGCTATACCTGTAAAAAGATTTACAAAGATACATTGCTAGCGTTTTGCTGTAGTTTATGTTTTACCAGTGTAAGTCTTATTTAAGCACATGTGTTTTATAATTATCCAGCAATTCACATATAATTAGAAGAAAACATTTATAGATATTAAACATTTTGACAAAATGTTTTGTACGGACACCTTGGACTGGAATTCAAAGCTATCTTGGGACCCATGTAGCCAATGAGCAGACATAGGTGATAGCTTCAAGAAAATCTGAGACTTCATAGTATGTTCTATTTTCTGTCTTTAAGTCTATTTCTTCTTCCTTTTCAAAATTTTTCATTTGCAGCCTTTCATACTTTGTTCACACATTCAAGACATTGAGTGTGTCAGATTGATATGAGTATGTTGATATAGTGAATCTGGTAGTAACTAGAAAAGAGAAAAAGACAGAGAGAAGGGTGGGAGGAAAGAAAGAAGAGAGGAAGAGGGATTGAGGGTGAGAGGGAGTATGCTGGTATGCATTTCTTTGTGTGTGTGTGTGTGTGTGTGTGTGTGTGTGTGTGTGTGTGTGTGTTTGTATGTACACACAATTCAGTTAAATGGAAAAATGTTAATTTTTCAGGAAAATGGGCACATTCAGAATGTGTAACTTTAAGTGTGCTGTGTCATACAATTTCAGAAAGAGTGGAACAGTCAGAGGGTGGACAGGGAGGAGGATACAGTCTAGACTGTAAAAAAAAGAGATTAAATAAAAAATATCTTAAATAAATAAAAAGAGAAAGATTTATATTGTCTCACTCAGTAGTAATATGTGTATATGCAAATAGACATTTACATTTGAGTTCAGTATAACATGAAGGAAAGAGAATAATAAAGGTGAAAAATAAGGGAATAAGGAAAAGTATAAATCAGGTAATAAATTTATGGCAGAAAATGAGATATAAAGCTAATTGTCTTCTTAGATTTAATTTTATAGTGTCAGTGGTGGGTAAATGTATACAGTATTTTTTGATTGTAAAAGTGTAACATTGGCAGTAAGGCTTCTCAGCTTCCATTCTGAATGTTAGGAGACTCTGTCTTTGCTTAATTTGTTACATTGTGTTTTTGTTTAGTCAGATGATTTTTAAGAATAGAACTTATAAAATAATAATTATAATAATTATAATTATAATGATAATGTGAAGTACAGTAAGGAACAGCTCCTGATGGGATGTCAACTTCTGCCCTCCACATGTTCACCTCTGAATACATAAACTTACACATGAACATATGACAAACAAATAATAATTACTCAAACCAAGATTAATGGTTTGATTTTTCATGTGCTAGCCTGTCTCATCCTCTCCAATCTGCTAGTATATGTATTTTATTATTACAAATTCTTAACTTCCCATTGTTCTATCTGCCCCTTTCATCCACAATGATAAAACACTGTATATATGGGCAGTGATGTGTCATGTCTAATTTTATTTTGCTCCTGTTGGGTGTCAAAATTTCTATGTATTTGAATCTAACATTAGTGTATAAGTGGATGAACTCATATTGAAATGCTATACAGCAGTTGTAGAAGTTCTGTCTTCCCTGCATTTGTTTGTGTTTACTTTATTACGGCAACTGAAAAAAAAGAGACTACACTGAAATGAAAATGAGTGTTGGCTAGATTTTGTCAACCTGATAGTACCAAGATTCAAGTGGGAAAATATAACGTTAATCGAGGAAATGTCTGCACTAGATTGTCCTGTGAGAGTTGTCTTGATTTCTGATTGACATGGAAGTGTCAATCCCAGTATGCCTGGTGGGTATCCTGGGTTACAAAGTAAAGCACGATGATCAATCAGTGGAAAGAAGGGAGTGAACAGCATTGCCCAGTGATCACTTCTTTAATCCCTTCCTCCAGGTCCATGGCCTGAGCTTCTACCCTTGGTTCCCTGGTGATGAACTGGACACTAGAAGCCAAATATGCTGCTTTTTCCCAAGTTGCTTTCTGTCGAGTTATCACAGTGACAAAATTCAAAACTACATTCCTCTCTATTCTTGAGGATTTATCTATGCTCTTGGCTATCGCCCATAATTTAAAACGAATTTATAAGATGAGACAACTAATAATACTAGTTGGATGAAAATGAAGAATCTTTGAGTTTTCCCTGTTCCTCTGATAGGTCAGATTAAGTTAAATAGTCCAAGTCAATCCTTCATCTGGTCTCCTTTGGGAAACATTGCTCATTTTGTAAAACCACATCAAGCTACTTTGTCATAAACCATCTACTGCATTTTGCAATCAAAGGCCCTAACAAGCTTACAGCCAAGAAGCCACTTGTGGCTAGTTATAACCTGTTACATAGAACAACTTCTTCCAAGCAGCCCCTATTTTGATAGATTGACATTAATTTTTAATTCCTCTCCATGTTTTTGTTCCTTTCTGCTAAACTAGCAGGCTTTCTCTGAATCCATTGTGATTTGTCACGCCAGCTTTTCCTTTATATTTATCAGATGCCCTTCAGTATAAACTGTGTATTATTGATAATTTTTTCTATCTGTGTTTAAATACTCAATAGGTTGTTTTAGAACTATTCTGATTTCTCAAGGATACATAAGTCACTTATTATTTATGATCCCTGAGTACTTTTGGCAACACAATATATTATAAGTATTTATATTCAACATTGTCTGGCCTTCTAGTTCAACAGCTGGTTCAGAGCAGATGGTCTGTCCTGTTCATTGAATACCTTAAAAGTCTATGATGTGTCATCTAGCCTTAAACAATTGGAGGAATGAATCACAGCTCTTAGATATAAAGAATAATTATGACTGAAATATTAGATAGTTCTTCCATGTTTCACAATTTGCTTACCACACTGTATCTTTAAGATACAAACTTATGAAAGAGGACTATTTTTATCTATAGTTGTGACACTTTTGGCAAAAGTGTAGATACCTGTAGATGTTTCATTGATGCAAAAGAAATAAAAAAAAAATCTTCACAATGCTGTCTGTCTGTATGAAGTCATTTAAAAAATAAAAATTCTTATGCTTTCTCTAAGTTTATTAACTATATGGAACAGCTCAATTTAAAAGGCAGCTTAATTTCATCAACCTCATCATCTAGATGAACTAATATGCTTTTGAAAATAGAATAGTGTGATATAAATAAAATAAGGTAAATTTAGGTGACAATTCATTTAGAATTTTATGTATATGTGATTTACTATATTAAATAATTTGGGTCTTGATTTATGTATTTTAGAGTCATCAGAGTACATATATACAGTAAGAAGTATTATCTACCACTAACATTCATTAAAGTCACTGCTTTCAGTGTAATTAGTATAATTAATTCAAATATTAGGAATTGTTATACTATATAAGAGTTACATGATTGTAAAATCTGTGTTTAAGAAGGTCTCATGGTCAAGCCCTCCTCTCCCCAGAGAGAGAGATTTTTCACATACAGACAAACATATAAACATACACAGATACACACAAAACACTATCAAGCATGTAGGGAACAGTAAAAATACTAGCAAGAGGCAAAACTAATTAAGCTTTGACTATATGTAGCTGAGCTCTTCAGCAAGTATAAGATCAGTGCACACAACTTAAGGAACACAATTTTAAGGACCACCCTTGGAGTAGGCATTTTGCCCTCATCTTTATGTGAAAACATAGAGAATATAAATGTGCGAGAGAAGCAATTTTAGTCAAATTGTCTGGTAGCAGAACGGGTCTAACCACAGTGCATGCAAACACAAAAGCATGTAGGACCACACTGCAATTTTCACACTTGGCTGACCATAATAACCCTTTCCTATCCTGATTAGATTGTTTCCTGTATTTCAACTCAAGGAAAGTTTGTGGAACTTAATTTTATACCATACCCCTGTCAATCATGGCAGATTTTTATTCTCCTTTCACTCACATTTCAGCCCACTGTTTTATATGACTGGCTTGCCCTAAGAATATCTCCACTCAGTTCTAGGAATACTGATTTCCCCATTGACACAATGCTATGGATACACAATCACATGTTTTGAAGTATGCTCTCTCACGTCAGACGAACAAAGATTTGTGAATACTGTGGTCAGGATGACCATCTCACCTTAGTTACCTCCTAGCTAAATAAATAAATAATTAAGCAAACTTAATATAACAAATAAATAACATAAACTAGCTAACTCTTTCTTTTCAGTAGAATTTGACACAAAGAGCGCTTTGATCTCAATTTATGCTGTCTTCATCACAAACCTTATAAAAATAAATTTGGAGATGCTATTAGGTGAAGATAACCAAGGCCGGGTGCCTCCTAAAACTTCTGGCAAAGCACCAACTCAGTTATTCCCCTGTCTCATCCTACCTTCCTCCTCTAGTCTCCTGGCAACTCTTTTTGAAACTGAGAAGAGAAAGTCCTCATCATTCTCTCAAATCTGAAAGTTCAAAGTTTGTGCTAGGATGCTCCATCTAAGATGAGAAGAAGCAGATAAAAAAATCACAATCTTGGTTGGGCAGTGGTGGCTCATGCATTTAATCCCAGCACTTGGGAGGCAGAGACAGGCAGATTTCTGAGTTCAAGGCCAGTCTGTATCTCAAAAAACCAAAAAAAAAAAAAAATTGTAAAAATTGTTTTTATAGTGTTAAACTACTTGGTAAAGAGCCAACAGACCTCTATATCACGTGTTAGGGACTGTGATCTCACAGTGAAATCTCAGTCTAGGAAAGAGTCCTCAGTGAAATGCATATTCATTTAGAGAGAAAATGTGTATGTTGGCATTAGTTNAAACAAACAAAAAAAAAACCAACCAAACACAAAAACAAAAACCCCACAATTTTAGCTATTGAATTTCTTTGGTACTCAATTCTATATATATTTCACATATGGGCTCTACTAAAGATAATAGAATGATGGTTATTATTTTGAAATATTAACTATTTACCTAAAGTGAAATGTTTTGTGTTTAATCATTATAAGCTTGAATTATTCCATAATTTGCATGCATATCATAGAAAAGCTCTTCATTGGCTAATTGAGTGGTCCCATCCAACACAGTTTCTTCAACTGATATGTTCTATGTACAGGTTGATTTTTCTCTCATGAAGTTGCATTTCACACAGCCTTTTCTTTAAAATCTGCAAACAAATTTGATAGCTATTAAATATTAGAGTTAAATAAAATTATCTGAACTATTAATAGAATTCTCACTACCAATAGATTCTAAGTTGCATATTTTTTATATTTTAGAAATGGCACTACTACTTGAAAGATACATTTTTGTCAATACAAAAGAAAAGGGTCCCAAGTGCTTTATTGTCTATTTGTGTAACTCAATCCTACCCAAAGCAAAAGAACTATTAACTCAGTGTATTTTACTACTAAGTGCTCTGTGTTATAAATACAGCAACGACTTGCCAGAGATTCCTGATGATCATACAATTCTTTGCATGAGAAATGTTTTGGAATTTGCCACATTGCAGTGAAAACATGTAGTGTCAAATGCTCATTTTAACATACTTGGGAGATCCATTAAAAATCTGAATAAAATATTTGGAAATCTGTTTTGGAGTCCAGTATCTTAGTATTTAGATGGAAGCGTCAAAAAATATAAATGGGGCTGTCTCCCAACTTTCATCTCTCATTTTCTAGACAGCTCTAAGAAGTTTCCTCACCATATTTTAATAGAAATACTGTATTTTTGGACTTTAGAGATGAAACCTTGCCAGATAAAAACAAAGAAAAGGTATCATTCTCTTCTAGATTCCTTGGCTATACATAATATGTACATAAAATTGTCCTTGGCCAACTACCCATGTCAAAAATATTAATCCAGAATTCCTCCTGTCAAACAGAAATACAGGGACAAAGAGTGGAGCAGAAACTGAATGAAATGCCATCCAGAGACTGCCCCACCTGGGGATCCATCCCATCTGCTGACACCGAACCCAGATGCTATTGCTGATGCCAAGAAGTGCTTACTGATAGAAGCCCTGTATAGCTGTCCCCTGAGAGGCTTTGCCAGAGCTGGATCATTATAGATGTTGGTGTGCACAGCCAAACATTGAACTGTGTGTGGGGACACCCATGGGGAAGTGAGGGCAAGGACTATAGTGGTTTACAACACCATAGTAAGAACAACAATATCAACAAACCAGACATCCCCCCCCCCACACCTCCGAGCTCCCAGAGACTAAACCATCAACCAAAGAGTACACAGGGTGGTGGTGGGACCCATGGCTTCAGTTGGATATGTGGAGGATTGCCTTATCTGGCATCACTGGGAGGGGAGCCCCTTGTTCCAGTGGAGGTATGATGACCTAGGATAGGGGAACACTAGGCCACTGAGACAGGATTGGGTGGGCAGGTCGAGCAACACCCTCGTAGAGGCAGGGTAGGGAGGAGGGGATAGGGGGCTTGTGAGGGGAAAACTGGGGATAACATTTGAGATATAGATAAATAAAATAACCAATAAGGAAACAATAAAAGAAATATCCTTGGCACAGAGTAGAAAAAGAGTTCACACTTGGTTACATAGCTAAACCTGTGAAAAGAGAGTGATAGATGAATTGATTGGTTGATTGATTATCTGACATTTGTAAGCCGAAGCCCCTTCCATTATTGGTTTACTGGAAGGATGAGCTTTGAGACAATGTTACAATTCCTACTATAAATGACAAATTCTTTTTATTTAGATGTGCAATATTTTAATCAGAGATTGGTTTTAAAAGCAAATGTTTGTTTTCCATAAAACACATGAGTTAAATTTAGAAACATGCATAATTATTGTTTATTACACGAATATGTAAGATTTCAAAATACTACAACATCAAAGTAAGGAATCACCAGACTACCTATACTTTGCCTAAGTAAAGAACTGGCTAAAATGCCTAAAATTAATGGGACATTTAAGAGCCTGAACTAAGAAGTTAGAAAACTAAACAATGCTGTGCATTCTGATGGCAATGTTTGCATTAAAGTGTACAAGAGAATAAAAAAGAGAGTGTCTATTAAACTAGATACATTGTAACAAAGGGAAGTCTTTTTCAAGTGTGATAACTCCTTCCCTGGGGATCTGGTAAATGCAGAGACCTGCACAGGATATTGCCTGTTCCTCTCCATGCCTTCTAGCTCTTTTGAAGTCCTTTGTGATTGTTAACTTAGCATGCTGAATACAAAGAACTTAAGATAATAGAGAAGTACACTAAAAAATATGAAGTCCTAATAATGACCTAACTCAGACAGAAGAAGTATTTATGTATTAAAAAACATTACCAATCCACATGGCATCTTTCACCCATGTTTCTTGCACAGGGATACTGTCCTCAGAAGTTGTGTGGAAAAGCGAATTGCTGTGATCCTACTGATATGTTCTCTTAAGAGAAGATAATAAGATAATAAAATGTACAAGGCTTCAGTTCATGAAGTGCATCAACTGACAAGTCACATCCTAGGATGGACTTTTTTTTTTTTTTTTTTAGCATGGACTTCCTAAAAAGAAACTAGGAGATCAGCTACATATCGTGGTATTTACAACCAGTACAGTGCAGTTGTGTGTAGAGGAGCTAAAACTGAGATAAATAAACGCTCTCCGCTCTCCCATATACAGCAAAATACAACTTTAATGTTTAGACTACTCACTGAGTGAGAAAGATTCTATCAAATGTGGGCAGAAGGATGCAAATAGCATTTGGGAGAATTAATTGTTTCTTAGTCAAGATTGATTGTATGGGAGTACAAACATCCAAACAGCATTTATACTTGTGGCTTATACAGTTCTTTTTTAAAGTACTTAAGGAAAAAGAAAGAAATTCAATCTTCATTTCCAAATAATGTATCCTTACACTTCAAATTCACAGCCCTAAACTTTCATAATCTTAATTTCAAATCTTTTCAAATTCAGTGGGTTTGAAATCCACAGGATTGACAAATACTGGCTTTCCCTGAGAAAGGAGAACTCCCAGTAAATACTTAGAAACTTTTTGAAGTTTAATTGATTCCATATTGTTTGAACTGAGACAAAAAGCTCCTTACCTTAGATTGTGTTAATGTACATTGGACACTATAAAGCTTAGAGTTGTTCAGACTTGAGTAGAATAAAAGACAAATCGAACAACAGTAATGTCAAGAGCTGCCAAACAGGACCAGGCTAGCAGGAGACAGAGAAGTGAGACATTGCTGAGAACCCCCTGCTGTCTTTCAGCACAACTTGAACACCTCAGGTCCTGATTTATAATTATTAACATTACTGGTTCAAAAAGACAGGGTAGATAGTCTATGATTAATAGTAATAATAATAATAATAAAAATAATAATAATAAATCCAAAGAGCACAAGGCCATCAAACCTAATGGAGTCGTCATTATTCAAAAGTTTATTATACTTGAGTGACAGAAAGCCTTTAAAATAAAAAGCATGTTAAATTCAGTTACACATATTTACATTTTTAGCCTTTCATAATGAAAACCTTATTTAACTTAAAAAGTCTATTTTACATCATAATAACAGATATCTGAAGAGTGAAATATATTCTTTGAATTCTCTGGGGAGCTTCAGAACATTCCCAGTCAATTAAAAGCTCTTTAGCCTTTTTAAAAAAGATTCCTGTTAGATTCAATCTCTTATATCCAGAGCAGTTCAGTATCTGTAAACATCTGTCTTGCTATAACATAAAAACAAGATCTTCGGATGAAAATATCAATACTGAGAAATGATTACAGCATACAAAGCTCTTCGCTCTTCACAACTGTATATACACAAACGCGTTCTCACCTGGACTCCCAAAAGCAGTGAGTGAAATAAAGTTCTTATCAGAGGAAAAATAGACTACATTGTTCCTTAAAATCATTTTGGCTTTCACAGAAAGTGAGTCAGGTTAATTTCCAAAGCTGAACCTGCATGCTTACTTTGTAAATGCTTTTATTTGGTGGCTAAGCACAACTTTAGAAAAACTGTCCCAAAGAACTATCATTTAACAATTAGGAACTGGGCAATCATTTAAAACATATAACAGTATTGGTTTGACTACTTCAAATCCTCTTACCATTAACAAAGTTGGAAGAAATGAAGCTGAATGGTATTCAGACACGTAAGTACTTAAAACACATTTAAAACACAACAGTCCTGTGGTACCACTAACTCCTTTTTCTAAAGAAAAGCTGAAATACCTGCTATCCATTTCCTACTACAGGTTAGTTTGCCAGGTACACATTAGCACCTCTTTTCCATCCCTCCGGATACATCTGTGCCTCCCTTTAACGATGCTAAACACTGCTTTGATTAAAAGCTCACCAGATAGTAACCGTGCTCAGTCTTTGCACTCCTCTCTCCGTTAACATCTCCACCTCTCTTTCGAATGAGAAGGTAAACGGAACAGGCGCTTACCGGAGACAGAGAAAAACAATTCGTTCAGCTAGATCCAACAGTGCTCTGTGCAGTCTGGCAGCATGAGTGATCCTTGGGCCTCACACAAAAGCAAGATAATTGGCTCTCAATGAGGACATGTAAACATCCATCATAATGGCACTCCGGCTGAAACTGAACGCTGCCTCAGCTGTTCTGTGTACTCCGACTGGAAGATGATGTCACAAACATCAACTGGGTGTACTCTCATTGGCTTCTGTTACCTGGAATCATATCTTAACCCTAAACTGTCAGCTGAAAAGCGAAACGCTTCCCTCTTGCTATTATTTCTGCTGAAAAGAAGGACGCGGAGTCTAAATAAGTTATTGGAGGATGACATACTGAAAATGCCCTCCAAGTAGGCTAAGACCTATTTGCATACTTAATTACTTAGGATTTGTGAGGAATTTTATTCCTCAAGTGCACTTTTTTTTTAAAAAAATATTACTTTAAAAAGGTGATTCACTGGAGAAACAGCTAAGAAAATGATCAGAGTAATCACATCAGGAATTTAATTTTTAGAAGAATCCTTTGAATTGATTTTATAGTATGAAGCAATTAAATTTAAGAAAGTTAAGAAAAACTATAATGTGGATAACTGAGCAATCAATTTGTCCACAAAAATATCTGTAGTTATAAAAAGAAAAATGCTAATGGATTTTATTCTCTGAATATTTAACAAGAACTTCAAAATGTGTGCAGCAAACCTTAAATTCTGTGATATTAAAAGTAATAACATTACAAAATGATATTAAATATTGGCTTTCAAAATGAGTAATTTAAAAGTCACTGGATTTCTAGACAATTCAATTTCAGTAATTGAAAGCTACCTTATAATATAGTACTATTCTATTTTTTTCAACACAAATGTGGACGAAATATCCATGTCTTACTATCTTAGCAAAAGCCCTATATTTCTCCCCAGTCACATGTCCAGTGGAAGAGGAGGATAATGGTATAAGGTGGTTGTAGCAGCTTGCTGCCAGAGGAACAAAACTACAATCACCTTGAAATATACCCCAGCTTTACCCACCCAAAGGAGCTGTCAGAGGGATCATTGTGAGATGCAAGAATTACCAGAGCTATTCAATGACCAAGCACCTACTAAATCCAATGCTGCCTTATGTCAAGGCAAACTCTCTGAAATCCATGCAGCTCAGAAAACACAAAGTAAAAGTGCTAGGTAGGGAGAGAGTGGAGAGATTCGGTTCATCCACGCCCACCTTCAGGGAGGTGGGTGGGGCTACAATTGATACCTGGTATGCATGTGCCTTGTTTCCTTTCCTTCTGAATGATGGAGTCCAGGTAAATACTCCTTGTGACCAATGATCATTTCCAAACAACTCTACATTATTTTACTGGATCACTTCAATAAGGGTTTTAAAAGTTTACAGTGACTGGAAAGAAACTGATTACAGCCCCCACAAGTTTCTGACCACTAGGACCATAGATAGGGTTAACTCATTCTGTGTAGCTGTTTCTTTGTGATGCAGGGGACTGGCTTCTGGATGTAGTTCAAGATCCATGATGATAGTTTACAGTCTGTAAGAACTTTAGCCCATTAGCAATTATTCTAAAGAATGACAATGAGTCTGCCACCCATAGAAAAGACGATACAGGGTTCAGCTAAGGCAATACATAGACTTGTTACACAAAACCAAGTATGGTACATGAATTGATAACAACAACAACAACAACAAAATCAGTATTATTGCCAGGCAAAAGATCAGGAATTCACTCTGGTGACATGTGTGAGAGTTAAAATGAAGAGTGAACTCGGTGCTCTACAAATAATGAGGAAGAAACTTGTTAAATTTTTTAAATTCCAACTGAAAATGTACCACTGCAAATTAGCTGGGTTTAAAATAGTGACTCACTCTGAGAGATTTTATTTTTCTTCAATACTGTTTCACTTCCCAGTATTACTTTGGATTTAATCATATTAGTCAAGCCTAAGAAGAAACTAGATTTAAAAGAAAAAAATCTATTTGTCAAAGGAAGTGTACTTTGAACAAATGTGCAAGACACTAAGACACTGTTCATTTACTTCTGCATAAAATCACAAGGTTGTAGATGGAAGTCTGTATGCCACACAAAGTGACATAAAATTGAATTACAGATCAGAAAGATGAATTCGGACAATAGGAATGTCAACTGGATTTCTGGTAGACAAATAATAAGGACATGATATTGTTATCACTGGTATGATATGTCATTGAGAAGATAATATAGTATGTTCCTATACTTCATGTTTTATATAAAATATTAATGAGATAAATATTTAATGATAGAGACAGAGAAGTAGAAAAATTAGATCATATCCAGTTGCATTTAGAAAGCAGGCTGATTTATATGCCATTCATTTACATCTATAAGATAAATGTAGAACCCAATAATTAAGTGAACAAAATTGATAATCTTTCTTACTTGCTTTGTATTTATTCTAGTGTTTCAGTGCAAATTAAAATAGGCTTAAAAAGAGATCAAAGTGAAGACTAGAGACTTTGTGTGTGCTCCATTATCATACTGTATTAATTCCTTAATTCTGTACATTATTCATCTATAGGTGATTATCTAAGTACAGTGTACAGGTTTTCTGTCACAAAAATGTATAATTATAGCTTTTAGGATCAGATTTCTTTATATATATACAAAGGTTTAATATTTTAAACAAATAAGTTAAATTTACAAAAATGCTTATTTACGTGAAAATTAATTTTATATCTTAAACTTTTCTATGAATCAGTAAAATTAGAATATATTTTAACTGGAAGGAGAAATAATGGAGAGAAGAAAAGCAGAAGAGAAATACTTAATATTAATGTTAGTCTATAATAAATGAACCTTTCAACCATAATTTCATTTTAACACATTGGGAATAACATGCTATTCATGTGCATATGTGTGTTTGCCCATGTGTGTGCTTGCTTGAATGTCTGTATATTTGTGTGTGGGTTAGTCCATATATAAGGTAGTGCTCACAGATGCCAGAAGAGGGCAATGGTAATGGATATCAGTGCAGCTGAAATTATAGGCTGTTATAAGGTGACTTGAGTGATGGGGACCAAATTGGGTCTTCTCCAAGGACCAGTGCTTATTTGCTAAGCCATAATTCCAGCCCATAAACAATACATCTTAACTTTAAATAATCACATATGCATACTTAGAGAGGATTTAAGGTACATCCAGGATATAATTAATCATATGTGAAAATCAATCACATGATCTGGAGTAATATGTGTGTTCTTTGCAAAGAAAATACAAACTGCATGTCATTTCTTGAATACTAAATTTAGCATTAACACATACCATAGTAAAATATGTTCTTTCAGTACTTTGAAATTTCATCAAGAAAAAATAAACTTTGCACTTTAAAATATACTTCTTGACTTCCAGCTGTGATAGTCATTTTGCATTGTTGAGTTCCAATGAACATAAATATTTCAAGTTTAAAGTACGTAAAGAAGGAAAAGCACTGTAGGAATATGACTTTTAATTTTTAGTAACTGTATTATGTGTGTATGTTGGAATATAAAGAATATGGAGACTCTAAATTATTTCTAGAAAACTGATGTAATTTTGTATTTCAAGCAAGTACATTTCACTCAGTTTTATTACCATACCTTCATGCTATATATTTCCCAAGAGCTGAAATCACTGCAGTATTTAATTGCCTGACAATTATTTCAGTTACATCAATTTTGTGGTTAAACTAATTATTTATATTATCAAAACAAATCAGCACTAGAGGCTAATTAGACTAGAGAAAGCATCCTACACTGTTTCTCATCTTACATATTAATAAGGTTTGGGTTAATACTAACTTTGCAAGAGATGAGCATATCCTTCAGGTGATAATTTACAGACAGAACTTAGGAATTCAAACGAGCTTTAAATTGCTTTAACCAGTCTCACGTTGAACAGTGAGGAATATTAAATTGCAGCATTCTGTATCATACTGAAGCAAAAGACTGGCCCATTACCTAGTTATCCACAAGATGGCAGCTCTGGACATTTGGCCACTAAAGCCTTTATTGTGATCTTGTTTTTACTAATAATAAAATAGAATGTATGTGAATAGCATAAGTGTAAATGTTCCTAAGTATGTGATTTCTCAACTTCAGATTAGTAAAACTAATTACTTAAATCACCTTAAAATATGCTATTTCGAAACACTGAAAACTATCTGATTTAATTTCAAACTTTTTTATTATAAGTAATTTTGGAAGCCACTCTCCTTAAAAGTTATTGCTTTTCTTCAATTTTTGTTCCAAAACAAGGAATTGCTTTAAAATGCAAAGTTAGTATTAAAACAAATAAAGAAACCCCAACTACATTAGTTTTACCTCACTGAGATAGAGACATAAAAACCACATTTTCCAGCTAGTAAGTTCTAGTTACAGTTTATTTTCAATAAGAGCGTCTATTTACTCAGAGCACCTGAATTCCCTTTTAATGCTTAATAATTTCCACAGTCACTGCTTTTCTTACATCTACCCCAAATCTCCTTGGTTTAGAGTGTCAGTATATTATTGTTATCTTTGTTTTGGGTGCAGATAAATATTTTGGAAACATTTGGAGTTATTGGGGCGCATCACATTTCTTGTCAGATAATGGGTAAGAAGACACTTATTGTGTTTGGCTGGCAGTAAATTTTATTTTAGGAAAATTGAAGTAACTTTAAAGGAGTGGCAAAAGGTATGAAAATCCACATATCTGAAGGTAAGGCTCCAATGCAATTTCAATGATTTAGCACACTGTGTTACAGCACACACGGTGATAGCACTCTTGCCCTATTTTAAGGTATATTTTGGGTGTCTTAGGTGATAATGAAAACTAAAATTCATAGTTACACAGACTTGCTCTTATCATATTTTAGAGCAAGCATGTTTCCTGTGTTTATATCCTCCTCCTTTGTTAAGTGTATTTTATTTGATTTATAATATATATTTTTGTAGAAATTTTTACCAATGTTATGTTTTATTTTCCATCTCAGTTGGTGTTCTGTATATGTGTTGTGCTATTCAAAACTGATAAAAAATTCTAGTTTTCTTTATCTGTCTTGACCAAGTACAGTGATATCAGTCTCATAAAAATTCCAAATTTATACTTAATGAGAATTATTTCATTGAAACTACTGTATATTCTACAAAAGAAATGGTCCATTCATGGAAAATCCACTGTGCTTAAATTGAAATCTTGTATCAGACCCATGGGTGTTTTTATACGAATGACACTGAGAAATAGTAACCTTTATGCTTATTTATCTATTCTATTCCTGTAAAACAAAAGATTATTTAAAGCATTGAGAAGAATCCAATTATCACAAGCAGTCTTGGCATTATTTTAATAATAAATGAAATAAATGATATCATCAACATTATCCAACTTACCACTAACTCTGTGGGTGATTATTTTGTACTCGAACAATTCCTGCTGTTCTATGCATTTTTATTTTGTTTATTTGTATAATGTTTTAACATCTTTGCATGATAGGAAAAGACTCTTATTATATATGCCACCTCACTTTATTTCAGTCTTTTTCTTAATTCTTCCCTGTCTTCAGAAGAAGGAAATTAGAAATATTCCGGTTAAGTTGGTTTTGCCCTCCTTTGTTATATAATTCTACTTTGCATTTCTGAACTTCCTGCTCCTTTACAATGAGCTGATGATTCCTCACACACCATTGAGGACTTCACCTGCAGCTAGCTATTCAGCTACGGTTTAAAGTCATGATTTCAGGATCCAAAATACAAAACGTTTGGTTGGTTCCATGGCTATTTTTAAGTAGCTCAGTATCAGTGTCCCTTCTGGGACATTGTAGAGAGAGACTTGAACCTATGCCTTTATGTATGTTCTTATTTGAGTTTTGTCTAGGAGTTTATGATCCATGTTAATCCCTAAATTCATCAAAGACATGTGATCACACTGATACTTAAAAGATCTCATTGCTTTCCTGAGGAAATAGAAAGTGGTGTTAGTAAATCATCTACAATATAACAGTTATATAATTTGTCATCTCTGTAGGACAATATTGTTGAGGTTTATTTGGATAATGTATTTAGCACATTTGAAGTCAATTATGAACAAATAAAGAAAAGGATCATTAGTCAGCAATGTGGACATACAGGAGACAAGTTGAAATTGTATTTTTCTTTCAAGCATTATGATCTCCATTAGAAGGAAGTGTTTCACACTCTGCCTAACAGAGAATAAAACTCTCTTATCGTTACAAAGAACAGTGTTCTCACCGTTCAACCCAACTGAAATCAAACCAGCTCCATGCTTGAAACAGACAAAGGATTTTCAAAAGCTTTGATTGGAATATGCAGGATGAAGTGCAAGGACTGTTTAAAATATAGGCCTCTCATCTGGTGCTTACACTTGGCAGTTATAGTTGCCTAGAACACAAATATTAACCATTTATTGGATCACATGCAGTGTTCTTGGGAGTTGGAGGAAACATGTGGGGCCCTGTGGGAAGAAGTTAGGCTGGCAAGTTTGTGCTCTTGAAGATATTATTGGAGTCCACACCTCTGATTTTTTTATGTCTGTCACACTGTGATTGCCCTGAAGTGTCCTATATACCAATATATGAGTACTCACTCATGGGTACACACACACACACACACACACACACACACACACACACGCAAACACACACTCCACAAATATAGTTACAAAGTGAGGATCAACTACCACATACTTAAGGTGGAAGCTTCCGATGCTAATTTTAAAAGATTACAGTCCAACCCAGTACCAGAAAAATCCTGTAGCCACTCTATAATAGAGAATGCACTTAGTCTAATCTCAAATGTCTTAATAATTTTAACAGTTCTTACAATAGGCATAAGTAAAAAAAAAAAAAAACAACTATAGTCTCTATTAAGAAACAATATAGACTGTTAAATATATATCCCTGTAAAATAAAAAAGGAGAAAACTCTCTATTCCTAATGTAAAATATAGCAATATTCTCAGTCTAAAATAAAGACAAAAGGTGATAGCAGGAACACCTCAATTTAAGCAAAATCAAAGCCAACAACACAAAGATCAAATGCTTTGGTTACAAGTCTGACATTCAGGCACATGGCAGAAGCCCTTATCTTTGCTCCCACGAGCTTCTGCAGATTCAGCTTTATAAAAATCCATTCACAGTTCACATGGCCTCTCTTTTGGGGGGGTATTTACCTTCAATACAGCAGGCAACAAACATCATTGCATCTCTAATGTCCTGGGCTCTCCACTACAACCATGTCTTTACCCTTTCCTTAGAACCCTTTTGACTCATTTCTGACAAAGCTACTCGAGGGAAGAAGTGTTCCTTTCAGTGTGAGGAGGTAGGCGACATTAAGTATGGAACAGTAGGACAAGGGACCTGGTCCTTGTGGCCCTGTTATGGAGCAAGGAATGGTAAATACTTGTGTTCACCTCACTTTCTTATTTTTTTTAGTTTTATTTATTTTTAATGGTTATTTTATTTACATTTCAAATGTTATCGCACTTCTCTGTTTCTCCTCTGCAAAACCCCTATCCTAGCCCCATCGGCTCTGCTTCCATAAGGGTACTCCCACACCCAGCCACTCTTGCCTCAGTGCCCTAGCATCATCCTAAGCTGGGTCATCAAGCCTCTACAGGACCAAGGGCATTCCCTAACACTGATGTTAGACAAGGCCATCATCTGCTACATATGAAGCTGGTACCATAGGTCCCTCTATGTATACTCTTTGGATGGTGGTTTAATCCCTGAGAGCTCTGGGGGATCTGGTTGGTTGATATTGTTGTTACTCTTATGGAGTTGCAAACACTTTCAGCTCCTTCAGTCCTTCCTCTAACTCCTCCACTGGTGTAGTCTTGCTTAGTCCAATGGTTGGCTACAAGCATCCGCATCTGTATTGGTCAGCTTATTTTCTTATTTTTATTTTTCCCAAGCTTCCATCCCATTGATGGTGCTACACACAATCAGGATAGCTCTTTTTCTTCATGAAAAATTTCTAGAATCATGTTCATAGATATGCTAAGCATGTTCCCACTTACCCATAGTCTTCCTTCAAATCATTTCCATAGAACCAGTAGTCATATGGTTAGATTTATCACAGCAATGAAACCATTTACTTCATACACACTTAGTCATCACTAAGGCAAAAAAAAAAAAAAAATGTACAGGATCTGCTTAAAGGAAGGGCCATTACTTTGGGTCATGGTTTCATAAGATTGAGTCTTTTATGTTGGGAAAGGCATAATGAAGGAATCACTCTTTCCATGATCGTGTTTGTCATGTCCCATGGCTGTGTGTTCATAGAGACAAGCAGAGAAAGCAAAGGAAAATAATGAAAGTAATAGCCTGAGCCCCTCCTGCTCAAGAGGTGAAGATCTTCAGTGAACTGACTCTAGTGAAGAGAAAAATACCTGAAGCTGTGGGCAGCATCTCTGATTCAAGCAATTTTAGGATGTTCCATTCTTTAATCAGGAGTGTGGCCCTACATCTCTGTAATGGAGAGAGAGACAGGGCCTGACAATTCGGTCTTTGTCCAGGCTGCTCTAGGCTACCTACATCCTTCTTCTTCTTCTCTATTAATTATTCGTCCACAATACTGATACACAGAACATCTTCCCATTTTAAGTTCTGGCATTCAAACCTCTCTTCATCTTTTGTTTAGCTTGTTCAAGCATGGTGTAAAACAAAGAGTCAAAAGAAGTAAATATAAAAACCCTCTGTCACATTCATTGATAAAAATGAAAAGAATGCAAAACTAAAACCCATCACAAAAGTATTTCTTAGGAACCCAAGTGAAGCAGAGGTAGGTAATTCCTGAAACCAAGAAAATGAAAGTTGTAGTTCTAGGAAGATGCCTGTTTTAATATTGAAAGGACCCATGGGTGCCCCAGAAATAAGCAAAACGATAAGAGTTCAATGAAACTTGATAATGTGATCAGGACCTTTTTTTGGACACAAACATACACACACACACACACACACACACACACACACAAATTACACACACATAAATTACACACATAAATTACACACACACAAATTACACACACACACTTATATAAATAAAACAAAACATTTATATAAGTGTGTGTGTGTAATTTGTGTGTGTGTAATTTGTGTGTGTGTAATTTATGTGTGTGTAATTTGTGTGTGTGTGTGTGTGTGTGTATGTGTATGTTTGTGTCAGAAAACAACTAGCATATCAGAAGAGAGTAAGAGGTAACCTGAAATCTATGGTTGTTAGAACAGTAATTCTGTAACACTCATATCATAATCTCTTGAGTCTGTGTAAATGTTACATAACATAGTGTACTGGCTAGTTTTGTGTCAACTTGACACAGGCTGGAGTTATCACAGAGAAAGGAGCTTCTGTTGGGGATATGCCTCAACGATATCCAGCTATAAGGCATTTTCTCAATTAGTGATCAAGGGGGAGGTTCCCTTGTGGGTGGTGCCAGCTCTGGGCTGGTTGTCTTGGTTCTATAAGAGAGCAGGCTGAGCAAGCCAGGGCAAGCAAGCCAGTAAAGAACATCCCTCCATGGCCTCTGCATCAGCTCCTACTTCCTGAACTGCTTGAGTTCCAGTCCTGACTTCCTTGGTGACGAACAGCAGTATGGAAGTGTAAGCCAAATAATCCCTTTCCTCCCCAACTTGCTTCTTGGTCGTGATGTTTTATCCAGGAATAGAAACTGTGACTAAGACAAATTGATACCAGCATAGTGAGATATTCCTGTGACAACCTGACCATGTTTTGGGGAGGACTGTGGAAGGACTTTGGAACTTTGGGCTAGAAGATCCACCCAGGGTTAATAGCTCTGTGGGATGTTGTGTAGGAGCTTGGAAGATAATGTTGAGAACAGTGCAAAAGATGGAGGCCTGGCTTGTAAAATTTCAGAGGGAAAATTAAAGACTATTTTCAGGGTCATTGCTATTTTGAAGTTTGATTTTTCTATGGTTCTGGTTATCTGGGGCTGAAGAATCAGCTGTGATTAACAAGATACCAGAACTATTAAAGTGAAACCTTTGTATTACTTTGACTATTGATGTTGGTTAGCTGGAGCTAAGAAATTGACGGTGATTAAGAAGAGACCAACATCATTGAGGTGACATCTTCTGGGAAGTGTTTTCTGAGAGCACAGAGGCTGTGTTCCAGAGATAGCCACGGTTGTACCTTGTGCTGTGGCTGGACTTAGTAATGTGTAAGAGTTACCCAGGTGGTACTGATTTTGAAGGCATGAAGGGGTCATGCAAAGCAGCTGAGGCTCAGCACTGTGAGAGGCCATAGAAGGCCATTGGTGAAGTGGAGCCTCAGTTGCAATTGATTGCCCAGGACTAAAGGGGTCATGCAAAGGAGTTGAGGCTTGGCACTATGAAGAGAGCCTATAAGAGGCTATTGTTGAAGCCAAGTTACAGTGGAAGACAGCAGCATTTTGAAGATGCCAGTACCATGAGATGACTACCAAGAACAGCAGCGACAGTGGAGCACAGGCAGCTGGAGCCTAGAAGACAACATGTGTGGTACAAAGGGCATGGCTGGAGAAGTGACCCAAGCTCTTGGAGGAGCCAGAAGATTATGAGTTGGATCCCAGTCATTGGACGGTTGGAGATTAATTTTTGCTTCTGATTGTGACTGTGCCCTGATATTTTTCCCTCTTGAAGGAAGTTTTTTAGTGAAGCACACAGTTAAAGAGACTTTGAATTTTAAAGACTTTGGATTTTAAAAGATATTGGATATTTTAAAAGGACTGAACTTTTAATATGTAAAGACATTGGAACTTTTAAAGTTGCTTAGATCTTGGGGATGAATAAGAAACTAAGGGTTGAGGCTTACTAGTGATGTGTTTGTGTGTCAAGTTGACAAGAGGTCAATTGTATTGGCTAGTTTTGTATCAACTTGACACAGGCTGGAGTTATCACAGAGAAAGGAGCTTCAGTTAGGGAAATGCCTCCACGAGATCCAGCTGTAAGGCATTTTCTCAATTAGAAATTTCACCCTTGTGGGTGGTGCCATCTCTGGGCTGGTAGTCTTGGTTCTATAAGAGAGCAGGTTGAGCAAGCCATGGCAAGCAAGCCAGTATAGAACATCCTCCCCCCCCCCATGGCCTTTGCATCAGCTCCTGCTTCCTGATCTGCCTGAGTTCCAGTCATGACTTCCTTGGTGATGAACAGCAGTATGAAAGTGTAAGCCAAATAAACCCTTTCCTTCCCAACTTGTTGCTTGCTCATGTTCTTATATCCAGGAATACAAACCTTGACTAAGACGCATAGTAAAAGGGACTTTACCCATTAAAAAATATCATAAAACTTAAAACTGAGAAATAATCTTGGATTACCAAGCTATTCTCAGTGTAACCTCAAAAGTGAAAGAGAGAAGAGGAAGAGAATCAGATTTGATGATGGAAGAAGAGACAAGATTCAGACTGGAAAGAAACCTGACTCACCCATATTGGATGAAGATGGGAGAAAGGGGCCACGGACGAGCCTGGACATCCTCTCAACTGAAAACAATTAGGGGAACTTTCAGATGCTACCTCTATGAGGAACTGAGTTCTGCCTACATGCTAAGTGCCCTTAGAGTCACATTCCCCCTAGAGCTTCCAAAATGGAACTCAGATCTGATAACACCATGATTTTTAATCTGCTGAGGCCTGTGTCAAATTTCTGAAGTACAGAACAACTAGGTAATACGTTGTGCTGTTTTAAGCATGTAATGTTTTAGTAAACTATTTTGGTAGTTGCTTCTCAAAAAAAAAAAAAAATCATTGAGCAATGGTCCAATACACAAAAGCATAGACTTCTACGCAACTACACCTACAGATCTCTCGTGAAATCTAAAATCATTGATAATGCATAGATATCAAAGATAATGCAGAGAATTACTTTTAAATCAGACTAAAATTTCAGGAGTAAGACCATGCACTAACTGACACCTCAACAAAGCCCTTACTGAAGGAAGTGAAGGAACAGTAGATGCATTCTAAGATAGCTGTAGTACGAAATGCATATCATCTACATAATACTTTAAGCTTGAGATAATTCATTAGACATCTTCAAACACAAAGATGAGTCAATGGATAATTAATATGATACAGAGATTTACATAACTCATTTTAGGTTAAACTTTACTACTTCATATTCTGAAATACAATATGAGTTATTCAATACTCACTTTTAACAAATCAGGCCTATCCAGTGGTCTGCAATATAAAAGCACTTGGCATTTAATAAGTAGGCTGTGTTTCTCAAATCTTGTTCATATTATGATGACATCTATTTTTATATAGTCAGCCAAACAATCCAGAACAAAACATTTTAAATCTTGGAAAAACACAGCTAACTCTGCTACAGGAATGAGACCATTCATTAACTGATATCTCAACAAAACCATTACAAAGGAAGGGAAAGGACAGTGAAAACAATCTAAGATAGTTGTAAGAAAGAAAAGCGTATCACAGGAGGAGTGAGGGAGGGAGGTACCTGGATGGGAAAGGGGACAGGGGGATGGAGAGGGGAAAATGATCAGGTATTGGGTGGGAGGAAAGGACTGAAGCCTTAAGGGGTCGCAGAAAGAATGAAAACAGGCAACCTCGGGAGATAAGGAGGTTGGGGGGACCCTCCAGAATGCACCAGAGACCTGGGAGGTGAGAGACTCTCAGGACTCAAAGGGAGGGACCTTAGATGAAATGCCCTACATTGGGGAGAGGAACTTGTAGAGCCCACCTCCAGCAGAAAGACAGGGCATCAAGTTGCCATCCCACAGTCAAAAACTGTGACCCATAATTATGCCTGTCTGAAAGAATTACATGGATGGAAATGGTGAGGATCCTGAGGAAAAGGAGGTCCAGTGACAGGCCCAAAGTGGAATACAACTCAAGGGGAGTTCCCAAGACCTGACATTATTACCGAGGCTATGGCACACTCACAAAAAGGGATCTATCATGACTGCCCTACAAAAGACCCAAGAAACAGCTGAAAGAATCAGATGCAGATGTTTACACTCAACCAGTGGAAAGAAGCTACTGACCCCTGTGGTTGAACTAGGGAAAAGCTGGAAGAAGCTGAGGAGGAGGGTGACCCTGTAGGAGAACCAACAGTCTCAATTATCCAGGACCCCCAAAATAGCTCAGACACTGAACCACCTGCCAGGCAGCATACACCAGCTGATATGAGGCCCCCAACACATGTACAGCAGAGGACTGCTGGGTCTATACTCAGTCAGAGAAGATGCACCTAGCCCTCAAGAGGTTGGAGGCTCTAGGGAGTGGAGAGGTCTGTTGGCATGGAGGTAGCAGGTAGAAACATCCTTGTGGAGACTGGGGATGGGGGAAGAGGTATGGGATGTGAAACAGTCAGAGGGTAGACTGGGAGGGGGATAAAATCTGGAGTATAAAAAAGAAAAAATAGAAAATGAAAAAAAAAAAAGAAGCATGTATCTTTACACTGAGAAATTTTGTAGAAGAGAATTTTTGAACATTTACCAATTAGTATGAACTTCTACCATGTAGAAAATTAAATTTATTTAAATTTACTTTTAATAGAGCCTTATCTAATTGCTGGCTATGAAAATAGCCAAAGGTACAATTGTTTGCTTTTTATTAAAATAAATATATTATAACCAAAATAAAAGAAAAGAAACACATATATATCTACATAATACTTTAAGCCTGAAATATTTTTAGATATCTTCAAACATACAAATGAATTGATATATGATTAATATGATGCAGAGATTCACATCACTTAGTTGAGGTTAAAGTTTACTACTTCATACTCTGAAATACAACATGAGTTAATATTATTTTACCTAAGCTACTTTAATTTTCTAACTAATTTTGAGTGTCTGTGTGTGTGTGTCGTGTGTGTGTGTGTGTGTGTGTGTGTGCGTGTGTGTGTGTGTGTGTGTGTGTGTGTGTGTGTGCTTTAAGCATTAATGAATGAGTTCTAGAAAGTTTAGGTAGAATGTAACATTTTGTCATGAAATTATAACCTAGCACTCTGGTGGGTGCTAGCCCCTATCATAACAAATATAATGAGAATAAGATAATTTTTTTTTTTTTTTTTGTGGAGGATCTGAATAGAGCCAAGGACTTTCTATGGAAACACCTTCACAGACAGAAGCTAAGGAACAATTTACTGGTCTTTCAGTCAAGTTGCCAATCAACTCCGACCTACAATTATTCCTGTCTCAAAGAACTGCAGGGACAAAAATGGAGAAGAGACTGAGGGAAAGGAGATCCTGTGTCAGGCCCAAATTAGGATCCATCTCAATGGGAGGCTCCAAGGCCTGGCACTATTACTGATGCTATCTTTTGCTTACAGACAGATGACCGGCATGTCTGACCGAGACAAATGCAGATACTTGCAACCAACCAATGGACAGAAGTCTAGGACCTCTGTGTTGAATTAGGGAAAGGCTGGAAGAAGTTGAGGAGGGCAACCCCATAGGAAGACCAGCAGTCTCAACTAACCTGGACTCTGGGATCTCTCACTGAGCCACTAACCAGGCAGTGTACCCCAGCTGGTACAAGGACCCAACACATATAGAGCATAGGAGTGCTG
Source organism: Mus pahari (assembly GCF_900095145.1). NCBI lineage: Eukaryota > Metazoa > Chordata > Mammalia > Rodentia > Muridae > Mus > Mus pahari. Next base: position 73,287,823 of record NC_034598.1, read on the forward strand.
GATATGGATTCAGTGAGAGAAGATGCGCTTAAGCCTTGAATTGCTAGCTATTTCTATGTATGAATCGCGATTGGAATTGGTTTACACCTACTACTTTCTTAAATAAGGAATGAATTTTCACCTACAGTACTGAGTCATCTTTGAAATAAATAATCAGAGTATTTTTTTTATCGTAGAAGAAGACTTGATGAGTAAACAGTACTTTAAATCCCTCATATGTATTCAAATAGCCAGGATGGACAGGTCTCTCTCTCTCTCTCTCTCTCTCTCTCTCTCTCTATATATATATATATATATATATATATATATATATATATATATATGGTTACACTGTTTGAGACACATAATGAATAAATTTCTAGTATTTTCCTGTATAAAGTATTAGTTCATTAAGATGTATAATTTATTTGAAGAATTGAAAAATATCAGTTACTTAACATAAAAATGCTAGTATTTTTATTCCCATTTAAGTGACAAATACTGATGACCTTATTATAATTGGACATTGTTGATATAGGCATAAACAGGACTCATACTTTGCTTTCCAGGGACTTTCAGTCAAGGAGAAAATTTTAACATTAAACAGAATGTGAACCAATTTTGTTATCAGTGAGTTAAAACAAGCATAAGTTTTCCTATAAGACAGAAGTGTCAAATATTTCTCTTTCCTGCTTGAGTTAATAAAATTTCAGCAAGCTATTAGAAACAATTTCCTGAGAAAAGCAACTTTTAAGTTGTATAATAACACCATGACTGATTCAGACCAATATTTTGTAGCCTGTGTGTCTACGGTACTCTATTGATTTTCAATATGCACAACCAGGACCAAGAGGCATATCAAGACACTTGAGTACCTTGTGAATCATCTTGGATTGATTAAATGTAATAGAGTTCATGATTAATTGAGAGCATGCTAGAAGTGTGTTGTACTTTAGGATTTTGCTCTGTGTGGAAGAACATTAGAATCTCGGTGAATGGGATCTGTCATATAAATGAAGCAATTCCTTATCACACCATCCCCACTTCCTTTAGGCTTTGTGTAAAATATTTTAAGCATCTCTACTCTTAAAGCTGAGAAGGGAATTCTCCTATATTGCTTACTCTGACCCCGGTCTCTAGTTCAACCTTGAATTAGCCTCCAGACCTTACGTTTTTTTCTCTTCTCTATCACAAACGACATAAGAGCATCATTTCTTTCCCTAAATCTTTAGGCTATGGTATTTGATAGCGTACTCTGATAGTGTTCGGCACCTGGATTACGTTAGTGCGTTGTCCTTTTCTTATTCTGTTTAGTGTTTTTATACCTCCAAACATTTCAAATGCCTTATTTTCTCTTATGAGTATGCTGCATTTTAAAACACCAGGTTCGGGGCTAGAATAATGGCTCAGTATTTAAAGGCTCTGGCTGATCTTCCAAAGGTTCTAAGTTCAATTCCCAGCAACTTCATGGTGGCTCACAACCATCTTTAATGGGAACTAATGCTCTCCTCTGGTGTGATTGAAGGTAGTAACAATTTACTCACATACATAAAATAAATTTTTAAAATCCAGAAAAGCAAAAACCAAACCAAACCAAACAAACAAAAACACAAAAGGTCCTTTTCATTTGTATCTACTCTGCTGATACATCCTCTGACTAACTTCTAGAACCCTTTTTATAAAATTGTCAGCTTCCATTCCTAACTGACCATCCTTTACACATGAAACCCATTTTTACTTTCTAAAATAAATTTGCTGCTTTTTGACCATCTGATATATAAGGCGAACATAGCCTAATATGATGATTTGAAAGTATTGCACATTACATATAATATGTGTATTGGCCAATAAACTTTACTTTATTTTATTTTATTTTTTTTTCGGTTTTTCTTTGTGTAGCCCTGGCTGTCCTGGAACTCACTTTGTAGACCAGGCTGGCCTCGAACTCAGAAA
>NC_034598.1:73290753-73294208 GCF_900095145.1 Mus pahari
TGTCCAATTTTCTGAGGAACCTCTAGACTGATTTCCAGAGTGGTTGTACAAGCTTGCAATCCCACCAGCAGTGGAGGAGTGTTCCTCTTTCTCTCTATACAATATTCTTAAATTTTATCCTTATTATTCTTATAGTGCTTGTGAATGGGGGAATGTACTTAACAGCTTTGTCTTACAATTTTGATAAAGAATTGTTTTTTAAGCTGTGATATATAGGTGAGACTTTTATTTCTGTTTCATTAAAACCTGTGACTATAAAGTAATTTCAAAATTTGGCATATAAATACAAATATAACTTACATGGGTACAGATGTGAGGATTTCATGAAAAAATAAAGTTTCTGAGCATTTTTGTGCTTAAAATTAATTAATAGGTCTCTGTCATTCAGATCTGATCTTTAATTAAATACATCTAGTATATACATTAGATCTGTATAACTTAATGAATGGTACATTAATGAAGTTTGAAATAAAATAGAAATCAATAAATACATCTGAAAAACTAGACCAGTTTGGTCAGTTTACAATGAGAAAGTATTATAAGATGCAGAATAAAGATATATGTATTTTAAGGGAAAAATTTACATATTTCTTATTTGAAAAATAAATTGTTCTGGTCTGAGAATTGCTGCAAATGTTTTTCTTGTAAGGCAGACTTCATTGGAGGACACACTCATATCTGTTCTGAATAATCCATGTAATTTCTGAATAATTCCAATGTAAATATTCTCATGAAAATTCAATAGACATACTTAAAAGTTTGTGATGGTCTTTATGGGGGCTTTAGCGTATGTTGAATGCCAAAATGTCATCCTCAGTTTGTAATGGTGAGGATGACACTGAATTATCAAGACATCTCCTTAAAGAATATGAACAGGAAATTGGCTGATTACCTAGCATTGGTTTTATGTTCTCTCAGTCATGAAGAAAATGCTTCCATCCATATTACAACTTTCTGAAATTGCCCAGTGGTAGGTGTTTTTAAAATTATTGATTTCGTTATATCTTTCTGGCATGATGCTTTAAAGTGTAAAATTTAAATTCTAAGATTTTTATTTCTAGCCAAAGAGCTCAAGTTCTCATAGCTAAGACACCTGTGTTTTCAAGCGAAACTTGGGGAATCTGGCTCATAGAAGTGGTGTAAANAAAAAAAAAAAAAAAAAAAAAAAGACTCTTTAGTGAGATATTTGGCTTCTATTTGTTAAATGTGTCTATTTAGTAATATGATTATTGCTTCACAGGTATATGATAAGATGAACTGTGGAGAATTCATTTTAATAGAAAGTAAGGGAAGCTACACATATGTATAAGAAATATGTTAAATTGAGTTCTATATTAATATGTAATGTGGGAACTGGAATATCCAAATATAATACTCAGACTCAGAAGAACAGACTTATCATGAAATTAGATTGTATATGGTAGCCCATCAAAATTATTTAAATGAGAAGAGATAAGTTGCAACCCTCCCCAAACACAAAAATGTTCTAAAATTATAGGTAATTAAGTTAAAGTGTAGTTGCATCTATAAGCTTCCAACTGATGTAAATTCACATAACTGAAATACAAAAGATTGAACAGAAGTGAACTGCTATAATATAAAGAAAAGTGGAGTCCTCCAAGTCTTGGAATTAGGCTACTAGGAACTGCTACCACATAACGATGTAAAGGTATGCATAGTAGACCATAAGCAAGAATTCCTGGAAAGATTTCAGAATTCATATTGTTTCAATGAGTTGATAAGTCATTTCAAGGAAAATATAGCTAAGTTATACTTAGAGGTTCATTTATTTTTATTAATTTATCTTGATGCAACTTGTAACATCTATCACAGATAGTAAACAGCATTTTAAAAGTTCATGTGGAGTTATAGGTTTGCCATCCCACAGTCAAAATCTCTGATTCAGAATTGTTCATGTCTAAATGAACTACAGGGAAAAAGTGGAGAAGAGCCCGAGGAAAAGGAGGTCCACTGACAGGCCGAATTGGGATCCAGCTCAGGGGGAAGCTCCAAGGCCTGACACTATTACTGATGCTATAGTTTGCTTACAGACAGGGGCCTAGCATGGCTGTCCTCTGAGAAGACCAACAAGCAGCTGAAATAGTCAGATGCAAATACTTACACCCAACAATTGACAGAAGCCAGGGACCCCTGTGGTTGAATTAGGGAAAAGCTGGAAAAAACTGAGGAGGAGGGCAACCCCATAGGAAGACCAACAGTCTCAACAAACCTGGATCCCTGAGATCTCTTAGACACTGAGCCACCAACCAGGCAGCATACACCAGCTGCTTTGTGGCTCCCAACACATAAGCAGCAGAGGACTGCATGATCTGGCCTCAGTGAGAGAAGACACACCTAAACCTTGAGAGCCTTAAGGTCCCAGGGATTGAGAAGGTCTGGGTGGGGTGGAGTGGTAGGAATATCATCTTGGAGACAGGAGGGAGGAGGTATAAAATGAGGAACAGTCAGGGGGCAGATAGGGAGGGGTATAATGACTAGGCTGTAAAAAGAGTTGAAAGAATAATATAAAAAAATACGTAAATAAAAATTCAGACATCAATTCATAATTCTCCACTGATAAAGATGAAGAACTCTTGGCTCTTCTGCACCAAGTCTACCTGCATGATGTCATTTTTCCTAACGTGATGATGGACTTAACCTCTGAAAATGTAAACCAACCCCAATTAAATGTTTGCCTTTATAAGAACTTCCTTAATCAGGGTTGCTCTTCACAGCAACGGAACCTTTAAGACATATACCTTCAATTATTATGAAATTGATGGTAGTGTATAATTAAATGGTTGAACATACTTGGAGCCATTCATATCAAAATTCATTTTCCCGTTTCCTCAAGTTAATCATTGTATGGTTCGCCACTGCCCCAGTAAAAACTAAATCCTTTGTTCTTTTAACCTAGTATCCACTATAGAGTGAACTCAACTGAAAAAGACAATTTCTGGATATAAGAGGGTATAAATGTAAGTTAACTATCACTGAAAATGCTAGATAATAATCCCCAAAGATGTCTGTATGCTGGTCTATAGACAATGCTGTTTTATTTTGACAAAATAATAGCTTTGATAATTGATTAACAAAGTTTTGAGATGAAAATGTTACTCTTATCATTTGCTTCACACAGTGCAATGGCAGGAATGGTAGTGGAAGAGATGAAAAAAAATAGATATGAAGCAGTTGTAAAGATGAAGGCTAAGACTAGAGAGATGTGGGGACATAAATAAACCAGGAAATCACCATCTGAGCACAGGATCTCTGGCCTGTGTTCACCCATTGCAGGTTGCTGTTCTGCAGATAAACAAATCATCCTGTGAAATGCTTTCGATTTTCTATGAAGATAAATTAAAGTGGCTGAATTTTGATTCATAGTTTTGTAGGGTCCTACCCATAATGTGGGCAGAGGTTATTATCTTTGCGGGGCTAATACCAAGAGTACAGTA
>NC_034598.1:73294524-73297122 GCF_900095145.1 Mus pahari
CCAAGACCAAGGGGCCTCTCTTCCCAATGATGGCCAATTAGGCCATCTTCTGCTACATATGCAGCTAGAGACACGAGCTCAGGAGGTACTGGTTAGTTCATATTGTTGTTCCACCTACATGGTTGCATCCCCCTTCAGCTCCTTGGGTACTTTCTCTAGCTATGCCAGTGCCTGGCAAACACAGAAGTGGATGCTCACAGTCAGCTATTGGATGGAACACAGGACCCCCAATGGAGGAGCTAAAGTCACACACTTCTAAACTGCTATCTTATGAGGAAGGTTTCCACCATCTTCCAGTCTGGTTACTCTGGGAACTGCTCCTTTAAGTATATGGCCATTTGTGAGATATTAAGCATCCAATTTATAGTCATTTCTATGTATATAACTCTAAGTATCATTATAAACTGAAGTTCTGATCATTTGTTATTTTTGCAATTGGAAACAATACAATTGCACAATAGTTGTGAAGTAAGTAATCAGTTGAAATTATTGAAAAAAAAAGGTGACACGTGGGATTTCCATTTCATTGGGAGGAAACATTTCAATTTTAAATATGGTTATGTGATTTCCTTTCATGATTTTTTAATACAGTATATTCTAATTTTGATTTACCTCCCCAGACTCATCCCAATTCCTCCCTACCTCTGCACCATCCTGATCCACACTTTTTCTGATTTCAAAAAATGTAGTGATAATATCGTTCCCAATGATATACTGCTATAATCATAGATTAGAAAGTATAATTCTCATTTAGCAACTAACAGAGAAACTTCCTTCAGCAGCAGATGGGAACAAATACAGAGACCAAGGGCCAGACATTATGAAGTGGGAAAGAGAACTTAGAACGCTCAGCTTGAAATAAAACCACCTTATCAAGTCCCTTCCATCAAGTCTCAGGGAACCCAGAAAGAGGGGGCAGAAAAAGTATAAGAACCAGAGGACATGTGGAACACCAGGAGAACAAGCCCCTCTAAGTAGACTATGCAAAGGACATATGAGTTCACAGAGACTGAAACAGCAGGAACAGGACCTGCTAGGGTAGGGGCCGTGTCCTCTGTGGTATTATTGCTTTCAGTTTATATAACTGAATCTATCCTATTTAATATATATTTATATATCATTGCTTTCAGTTTAATATTTTTATATGAATGGTAGGTATGGCAACAGTGGGTCTCTGATTCTAGTTCCTTCTCTTGGTTTCTCTTCTGTTGCTTTGCCTTTTCCAACTTCAATGTGATAGTTTTTGTTTTACCTTATGTTTAATGTTGTTAAAAAGAGAAAACAAACAGGCATCTAAAGAATAATGATAAAAATAGAATAAAATAAAACCAACCACTTTGGAATAGGGCAAAGCAAACAAGAAAAAGAGCCAAAGAAAAAGTAAGAGAAACACATATAGATGATTGTGGTTATATTTTCAAAGGGATAAATTGAGTTATATAAGAGCCTGAAGAGGCAGGAAGACCAAAGGGTGGATACTTCGTTCCTTCCTAGAATGGGGAACAAAATACCCATAGAAGGAGTTACAAAGGCAAAGTTCGGAACTGAGATGGAAGGATCATCCAGAAACTGCCCCACCCGGGTATCCATCCCATATACAACCACCAAATTCAGACACTATTGCATATGCCAGCAAGATTTTGCTGACATGACCCTGATATAGCTGTCTCTTGTGAGTCTCTGCCAGTGCCTGGCAAATACAGAAGTGGATGCTCACAGTCATCTATAGGATGGAATACAGGGCCCCTAAAGAAGGAGCTAGAGAAAATACCCAAGGAGATAAAGGGATCTGCAACCATATAGGAGGATCAACAATATGAACTAACTAATCCCTCCCCCCCCCGAAATGTGTCTCTAGTTGCATATGTAGGAGAGGATGGCCTAGTAGCCATCAATCAGAGGAGAGGCCCTTGGTCTTGTGAAGACCATATGCCCCAGTACAGGGGAATGCCAGGGCCAGGAAGCAGGAATGGGTGGATTGGGGAGCAGGGTTGGGGGAGGTTATAGAGGTCTTGAGATAGCATTTGAAATGTAAATGAAGAAACTATCTAATTTTAAAAAAAGAGCATAAAAAAAACATTAACTTTGTTCAATAACTACTTGATAATCAAAACCTTGATAATATATTTGTGTGAATTCTTCAAGAAATATCGTAACAAGGATTGCAGAACCATTTTTCATGGTTCTGAATATTTTGAAATTTCTGTATCGATTTGCTTGTTATTTTCTTCATTACTAAATTTCTGTTTGGAACCATTGCGACTATTGTACACATTTGGAAATATTCAGTCCTCATGGTGAGAAGACTGTGAAATAGTTTTTTTTTTTAAATATTCAATGTTAATCTCAACTGAGTGGTTAATTTTGTTGGTGGTTATCATGAACAGTCTAGTTTTCTTATGGATTGTATTTATAAAATGTACTTTTCATACCTTACTTATTTTAACAATTCTGTGTATGTGCCTTACAAACATAACATTTGGCAGGGACTTATAGGGTTGTTAATCTTTGCTATATATTTTCTATTTTGGAATTTTAAAAATCACATTGGCAGCCATATATATATATATATATATATATATATATATATATATATAT
>NC_034598.1:73297242-73303330 GCF_900095145.1 Mus pahari
GAGAGAGAGAGAGAGAGAGAGAGAGAGAGAGAGAGAGAGAGAGAATTGAGCCTAACAATTTAATACTATTGTTAACTTGAATTTTGAATAGCTGTAAAGAAACGTTCACAAGAATCTCTTACTGATGACTTGCCCTACATTTTATTGGGTATTTGCTTCCTCTTCTCTGTTTTTTGTTGAATACATTTCTATATTTCTTTTCTACTTGTGTTTCTTATCACCCTGACGTTTTTTAAAAGATACTTTCCTTAAAATTATATATTTCCTTTTCTATCTGAATTGTCTCCCTCAAAACCACCATTTTATAGAATATATGAGGCACTTATAGAGCTGCATATACAACCTACTCATTTACTTTCTCCCCTTTATTACAAATGTATTGTGGTATTGTTTATTGTATGTGCATGCACATATACTTGCTTGTGAATATACATACACACACACATACACACACACATATCTATATCTATATCTATCTATATAAATAGATAGATATATACATACACACACATATATAGTGTGTGTGTATGTATGTATATATCTATCTATATCTATATCTATATCTATATCTATCTATCTATCTATCTATCTATCTATCTATATATATATATATATATGTATATATGGCTTCTTCATAAACATGAACATGGTTATATTTACATACATAAATACAGTTTTATCTAATTATAGGTCCCTTCACATACATCAACACATTTAAAATATTTTTAAATAGGAAAGTTTTTGAAAGACTTCAACATTTGTTTTAAAGTTGTTAACATTTGTCATAGTTTCTATTTAGGTGTCCCCATTTTCTAAGGTTTTTTTGTCTTTTATTGTTACTATTTCTGCTACCAGGCTTTATTTTATTTTTGACACAGGATGTCTGAATAGAGCCATATCACCTGGAACTCCCTACATAAACTATACTGCCATTGACCTCATGGAGATCTGCCCCTGCCCCTGCCTCTGCCCCCGTCCCTGCCTTCTGAGTGTTGGGATTAAAGGCATGTGCCTCCAGACATGACTTTCTTCAACAGACATTTGTAACGTTCAGGCTGCTAGCTCTTTCTCATAAGAAAACCTGTTTAGTTTTTCTGAACATTATTTGAAAGATGCTTAATCTTAAACTTTTCAAAACTTATTTTGATTTTAGCTTTGAATATTGATATATCAGCTTTTGTGAGAAAAAATACAAAAGTCATGAGACATATGTTACAAAGCTTCTGTGTGTAATAGTATTTTAAACTCTTCTTGCTTTCAGTATGTTGATAATCCGGGGTTATTGTGAGGATTTTATGAATTTATGTCTTGGATGTTGCTTTGAGTATTTGCAGAATATATTTGTTGTTCAGTTTAAATAGATATTTGGAAAATGAAGAAAGCTTTGACTGTATTTTCTGTCATACTTCTTACCAGGTTTTTTGACTTACAGGGATGTAAAATGGATGGTGTGAAATCCGGTATTTAATAAGAAGTGAATTTTGATCTGCAGTTGAGAAATTTGTGTGTTGTTCTTCTGTGTGCTGAGCACTGGCAGGTCTCAGCAGTCCTCAGTCATGTGACCATGAGGTTAAGAACATGTACCTCACAGTGCAGTGTAAGCTAAACTGTCAGCTTTCATAGATCCTATGTACTAGACCTCTTTTCATTCTATTGTGTTTTTAATTTATGATAAATATAAGAACATATGTTTTCACTCATACTTTGCAATATTCCTTATTTTCATGAATAATAGCCATAAAACATTAATTAGAATTTTTTGTGTTTTCCAGAGACCCCTGACATGATTCCTTTTTATCTTTTTATATCCTCTAAGTAGTATTTTTATTTCTTTCTTTTGTGTAACCACTAATATAAAAAAACCTGTGCAATATTTTAGCATTTACTTTTTCACATTCAACATTAAGAGTCTCTGTTCTGGAATTTTCACCTAGGTTTATCCATGATTATCTTTACTGTAGTGAGTTATCTCATTTTTATTTTTAAATTTTGTGTGTATAATCATTTGTAATAACAAAAAGACATATGTAGAATCTAATTCTACCATACATACCATGTGCTTTCTTCTAAAACTGGGCTACCTTTATGCTTCACCAGACCTAGTAAATGTATATACTTCAGTACACATTGGGGATTTCATTATTTAAAATCAGATATTTATATTTTTTCAAAATATCTAGCTTTGTACTAGCACCAATAAATATAATAACATGTCAACTATATTATCTTGCCCTTGCTTTTAAGTCTTTCTGAAGGCTGATTCTATAACAGCCTATTCTTCTATAATTACAACAGTCCTACAACAAAGTTTTTTTTTTTCTTGATTGTATGTATTGCCTGCAGGCATGATTAAATAATTTATCATTTGTCTTACTTGGGGTTTCTATTGCTATAAAGAGACACCATGACCTTGGCAGCTCTTACAATGGAAACACTTAACTGGGACTGCCTTAACAGTTCAGAAGTTCAGTCCCTGTCATCATCATATGTGACATGCAGGCAGACAGGGTGCTAGAAAATTGGTTGAATGCTCTATAACTAGATCCACAGGCAGCAAGAAGAGAGAGTGAGCCACTGAGACTGGCATGTCCTTCTGAAGCCTTAATGGTCACCTCCAATGACATACATCATCCAACAAGACTATGCATATTAATCCTTTAAAATAATGTCACCCCTATGAGCTTATGGGGTCACTTTCTTTTAAACCACCACAGCATTCTCCTTTACTACACATGGTATAACTCTTAGCACTCTGAAACTTTATATCAAAGACTCAATGTCTAAACAAAGATGTTCTTTATATGCCACAATGGGCACGTGAAGCTTTCTCTTGCAAAAACACAGAAGCACTTATTGTAACCTTTTATGTTTATCAAAATCTAACATTTTAATCTCTAGGAACTGAAACCAGAATATTTAATTCAGGCTAATCGTTTTTTTCTGTTTTATTCTATAGTCAGGACATTTCTTATAGGCAGAAATCCATGGCTACTGTTCAGTTCACTCCCTGCAGCCCTGTAAACCTTCTCTCTGTTCCATTCATAATATAAACACTCTTGTTTCATCCGTTTTTATATGATCTGGTATTGATTTACAGTGGGTGAGAAAGTAAAAGTCTCTGCCATGGACAGATGTGGAGTTATTCACATTGCTATATTATAGTGCGGGTAAGTGTATTAGATGAATTATTTATTTACATGTTATATATTAAAAATATGATTACTCCACTGTGAAATCATTCTTCCACCCCTAGAATATTTAACAAATTAAAATAGGTTTTAAAAATCTGAATCTATCTTCAGAAAAATATATTAACTGATTGATGGAAGGATGCTCTAAAAGCTTTTAAAATGGAGGATTCTTTTTGTAAACTTTTATGCTCTTTTTAATATGGCTAAGTCAAGTCATTGAAATACTAATAATAGCAATAGTAACTCTTATCCTTGACACTATATTCTATTTGGATTGGTTATATGTTTTCCAAACCCCATGTTAAAAATGCATTCTGTTGTCAGCTGTATTCCAAGAGCATAAGCAGGTGTGCTTTAAAGTGACACATAATAACATCTCTATTTGTCTGAATAAATGTCTGTGTGTGATATGTTTATAACTGCTGCCACATTCCTTTCCTCCTCCCTGATAGTTCAGGAGAGATATAGTATGTCACTCTATGGAATTCAAATCATGTTCAGGAGTTTGAGCCGAGGCAATGCAACTTCAAAATGCTTACATTTTCCTTCTTTATTGAATCTTCACTAACCAAAAGTTCATGTTGCGGTGGTCTCTATAATGCAGAATAAAAAGGCATGCATAACATCCTAAAAGAATTTAGACAACTCAGCAAAGATGTTTTTGTACTATCTGTGGCAGACCTAAATATTAAGGAACAAAATTGTATGTGAATGAAGTAAAATAGAAAACTCTTATATACTATCTATAGTTAAAAACTTAACACAAACAAACATGCCCCAAAATTTTATTTTTTTCTGAAGAGTTTTTCTCTGTATGTTGCAGTTTATATTATTTAAAAGCAGTTTTAAAGTGAAAATTATGTAGAGAAAAAAAAAGTTACTGATAGAAACATTTAAAATTATATTTTCTTTATATAAAAGTGAGAAAAATATAAGAAGTTACTTATTTGCATACATATAGAGATTTCTATTACTGTGGCAAAGTACATGAGGTAATCAACTTAAAATGCATTTACTCATTTAGAAGTGAGGATGTGGTTAATAATAAAAAGATAAATGGGCCATAACTTTGATAAAGAGTACAGAATGGTTACTTTCGGGGTGTGGGGGATTGAGGAGGAGATAGAAGGGAAAAAGCAATCCAAAATATATTATAATCTCAAAAGTGATAAATATGACCCCATAGAAAGACCAGAAGTCTCAAATAACCTAGACCCCTGAGATCTCTCAGACACTGAGCCACCAACAAGGGAGCATACACTAGCTGATATGAGGCCCCCAACACATATACAGCAGAGGATTGCCTGGTCTAGCCACCATGAGAACAGAAGCACCTAACCTCTGAGAGACCTGAGGCCCCCAGGAGTGGGGAGGTCTGGAGGGGTGGGGGTGGGAATGGGGGTGGGGTTGGGGAGGTAAGGACATTCTGTTGGATATAGGGGAAGAGGAATGGGATGAAGAACAGGCAGAGTGCAGACCAGGAAGAGGGTAATGACTGGACTGTAAATAATAATAATAATAATAATAATAAGCCTAAAATATCCATTTAGAAGGGAAAACTGGTGGAAGATTTATTTGGTCTCATAGTCCTTTAGTGAGCCAATTACTCCACAATCAGTTCACCACCCCAAAATTAGGTAAGTACAGGACAGTACATTATGGTAAGAAGATGTGGCAGACGATGCCCTTTCACTATGGCCAGGGTTAAAGATTGATAGGAAGTGCTAAAGCTCCAACATCCATCTGAGATCTGCTCCCAACATGACTTAACCTCTTCAAATTTCTTTCCTAAACCAGATATGATAGAGCATATTTGTTAAGTGCCTACAAGTTCATGTGCTACAGTAAAATGTAAGCTATTCTCCTTACAGGCTTTGTAGGACACAATTGTTTTAGTTGAAATATGTGTTCATGTTGTCATGAAGAATCCATGCCCATTACAATTGGGCTGTTCATAAAGTATTTGAAGATTCAAATTTCCAAGACCAACCAAGGCTATAGAGTGAGCTTCAGGGAAACCAGAGAGTAAGGTTGACCTCATCTCAAAAACAAAGAGAGAATGAAAAAAAGAAACAAATTTCTTTTCTTTTCCAAAATGAGGAGAACAGAAAGGGAGAGAAAAAGAATTACTATCCTATATTACCCAAATCCAAGCCATAACATATTTGAGTCTCCAAAATCTTATGGACAGCCTGATTGACTGGAAATCTTGATTATATCATTAACACATAATTCCATAAAAACATATTTGTGGCATGTGCAGTGTTTAAGGAGAATCCCAGTAATGCACGATTTACAATGACACATGACTTAACTAGAGACAAAGTGCTTACCTGATACAGGGCACTTCTAAGGAGAAAGCTACAGGGCTTAAAATCACAATAGTGGCAACAAAAGACATGTAAGAATCAAAGGTGCACACCACAGTTAACTTTACACAGGTTTTACTACATATCTCATATTTATGCTCATACCTCTTTCAACTACAAAGCATATTTTGTATGTGCTGTATTTCTCTGCAAATTTGATAAATTTAATAGATGTATATTTTGATAGACTTATATTCACATTACATGGAATAGTTTTTCATACTTTTTGCTATACTTTTGGCTGCATGCTTTGTTTGAGAGTTTGTTCAAATTATAACCTCCAAGTAAATTATAGAAACCACATATCTTTTCTATTTGAGACAATAACTTGAATTAGTTCCCTAAAAGCCCACATCCCTTCAAGAGGGGCCTCTCTTGTCAATGGTGATTACACTTCTCTTCTTTTCTTTTCTTTTCTTTTCTTTTCTTTTCTTTTCTTTTCTTTTCTTTTCTTTCCTTTCCTTTCCTTTCCTTTCCTTTCCTTTCCTTTCCTTTCCTTTCCTTTCCTTTCCTTTCCCTTTCTTCCTT
>NC_034598.1:73303445-73310945 GCF_900095145.1 Mus pahari
TTTCTTTCTTTCTTTCTTTTTCTTTCTTTTTTTTTCTTTTTTTTTTTGAGACAGGGTTTTTCTGTGTAGCCATCGCTGTCCTGCAACTCACTCTGTAGACGACGCTGGCCTGGAACTCAGAAATCTGCCTGTCTCTGCCTCCCAACTGTTGGGATTAAAGGTGTGCACCACCACTGCTCTGTAATTCCACTTCTTTCTAAGATTTAGTTTATTTGCTTTTTACTGTCTCAGATTTAGCTTAACCTGATATGTAAACTCTTTCTAAAATCCTATGAAAAGATTAATTATATCTTCTAAGGAAAACTGTTTTCAGAATTCCCATCTCCCCCGTGCTCAGTTATACTACAAACAATTTTACTAGGAAAATATTAGTATTAATTACAAAGAAATGAAGAATAAACAGAAAATTTAGCAACCACACAAGCATGTATTGGAGATCAGTCTTGATATAGAGCATGTAAGTGTGCATTTCAGTTTCCTTTCTTCATGGTCCGCCGCTAGCCTTGCTCTTCTGGGAGTATTTACACAGTAGTCCACTGATTGGCGCTGTATGATGCTTCCTCTCCAAGCACAAGGCTAATAGAACTTCCAGAAATTCTCAGTTTTAAGTGAAAGAAAAGTAAGTTAATTCCTCAGTGCATATGAAATCTAAATACTAACTTTTTAAAAATGTTCACCCAATGAAATATTAATTTTCTCAAATCACTTCAGTTTTCCCTAAAGATTATAGTACATTTTTGTAGAAAATTAATTATAATACCTTCTAGTATTTCATTAGTCTGAATAATATTCATCATAAACTCAAAGTTGTCCTATCAGGAACATTTTAGGACTTCTATACTTGAGATCCAACACATCTGAATCTCAGTAGACACTTGAATCAAATGAAAGAGTACAATATGCCTCACTCCTAGAATATTTCTCTATCAGTGGGCTTCTGTAGATATAAGAAACTGTAATAAGCACTGGTGATTAATTTTAGACGGTCATTCACATGAAGAAATATTAAGAAAATATCCAGAACGCAGACTCAATGAGTATTTATCTTTTTAATTTTAGGTTTACATGTGCAAGATTATTTCCTTTCATATTCATATTTGTTTGTAGCCTTGGTTATTGAAAGCAGTTCCACTTTGAAAGAAGTAAATAATGTAGTATATATTTTGAGTGCAGAATTTCTATGCTCAGGCTTATTATAATGCACACACATTCATGCACAACTGCACACACACACACACACACACACACATATACACACACTTTCGATAGCAAACATGAATGATTCAGCTAAAGGAAAATTTAAAATTTTAAAAATTATTTCTGTGTCAATCTGTTACAGGAGTGTTTTAATGAACTAATTTTTACATTAGTTGATAAAGTTGGCATTTATATGATGAGATACTATGTGCATATTTATATTATAGATTTTAGGCTATCAAGTGATTTGAAATGCAAGAAATAGAAAGGGCAACTGTGTATTTGTATACTGATATTGTTATAAATCATATCCATAGATGTATGAAATAAACACAATACAAAATATCTATTTGGGGGTGTTCAGGGGTAGTAAGTTCTTTGGTGATACTTTTAAATTTGTTTAATTCATCCATTTTTTCCCCTAAAAGTGGCATGTGGTTTACAGTTCAGAACACAACTAATCTTAAGGAGCTTTTCATATTTAATCCCTGAATCAATTTTGTTCTTTAAAGTATCATCAGAGCACTAATCATGATTATTATATTTACTGAGTTGGAGAGATGTGAAGTTTCACACACATTACAATGCTAGCCAAGCACTGCTTTTGTGTTAATTTGAGAATGTCATATATGATAAAATGTTAGTAATAAAAAGAACATTAAAGATGCCCTAATTAAAACTCCAGCCTTAGTGGTAAGTGACTACACAATATTTCCACATTAGCACTCCCTGAAAATGGACCGCACTCTTGCAAGTGGCACGTACTTGCTTGAGAAACAGAAATTGGAATGTAGAGAATATTGCAGCTAATGGGCCAATCCTCTTCACTCATAGTAGTCATTTGCATTTTAGAATTTGGTGTACTATGAATATTTACTCGGTGGGAAACTTTTCCAATTGACATCTCATGATAGTTTTGTTATACTTTGGGTGTACAGAATGGTTCAGTTTTAAAGTTGGGAGTATAAATAAATGAAAAAAAATATGTAAGAACATTTCTCCCCGGATTTAGCACATTTTTTTTTTCTTTCTTAAAAAGAATTTACTATTAAGAACCCCATTTTTTTCATTGCATAACTAATCAGGTCACACATGTCCTTTGATGCACTCTGGTATCATTAAACAGGAGAGTAAACTGTGATCTTCTAGGAAAACGAGCCAACTTTTAAAGCTAATAGTGATACAAAATGGAAAAATGTGCAGTATATAGTTGGTTTTGAAGGTCAGAGGTAAATTGAACTAAGCAATCAAAAAGTTCCACACCTCTTTTTTTTTTTGGGGGGGGGTCAGATAAATGGGTAGATTTAGAAATTGTTAGCAACTAGCTAGTGATGTTTTCACAGAAGTCAGTAATTTGAAATAAATATAGAAATAAAATACTTTCAAAATAAGATATGCATTTCATGATTAGGCAGAAGCTAATAACAACTCAAAGAAAGCCTGCTGGTGTGTTGTTCAGTACACTGAAAGTACATTTAAAGAGTACCATCGAAGTCATTTGACAGCGAGGAAACTTGGCATTACAAGTTGTCATTCCTAAGGTGATGAGCACTGTTTTTTTGTGGATTCTCGTTTTGTACTGTTTTGTTTTTCTTTGTGTTTTTGATGTAGATTCTATGACTAGCCTGAAATGCACTACATAGTCTGGTCATGCAGTGTCAGGGGTCTGTATGTCTACACCTCCTATAAGTCGACGACATGTTAGCACCATGATGCCCAGCTTTTTTCATGTGGGTTCCGGAGTTCTGGGGATAGAACTAACATCCTCATGAATGCAGAGCAAGTACTTTAATTTGCATTCACTACCATTAAGAAGTAATTTTATTATATCTCAGCAAATAATTTGTTTGCAAGTAAGCTACTCAAGAAAGGTTAACAAGCTCTTTCATATGAGATCGCTGTTACTATAAGCGTAACCATAAATTGAAAAGTTCAAAGAAAAAGTTAACATGAACTGACCAATGTAGTAAAATGAAATAGCAAAGAGGTGGAATTTAAATGAAATGAAAATGGTCAGGACCAAGAGAGATGCATCTACAGAAAAAAGTGATTTAGTATCATAGTAAAGGTCTTAGGAATCTGCCCAAGCCACATCAACCCACTGGTTTGTCAGGAAGTATTGAGACAGAGACATAAGGTAGCAAGGATGAAGAGGATTGAAGACTCTCTGGTTAAAATTCCCTGGAAACAACTCATTGGCCAAGTCGTTGCATAATTAATTATGGTGCCAAATAGCTAAAGCTCCAGATTCAAAGGACTCTGCAATCCCTAAAAGAACTCTTAAATATAAGGCTGTGTACAAATGAGAAATGGATTTTGCAAGTTGGTTGTGCAAAAATTATATACTTAAAATTCTATTTTAGATATGACTATGTAGAATAGAAAGAAAAATATTCAATGCCGTTAAATTTCCAGACCAGATAATCATCCCTAGAGAATAAAAACCAGCTTAACATACTTAAGGTCTTTCTAGACTCTTTAAGTTGGTCAGTAGTGGTGTGCTGTGCTGGATGCCATCAGGTCATAGATCAATGACTCATAGATCAATGAGTCTTCCCTTGTTTTCCAAATTAAAGCTACAATTCAGTTATTTTGTGTGTGTTGCTATGTTGGAGAAGAAACGGGAAGCATGTGGTTTCATTCTCACATTTTGGAGCCCTGAATACAGTTGTGCAGGTGGGGCTATGAAAGATGATTGCTGTTATCCGCGGATTTCAGAGCATCATGTGATAGGCCGGCTGGGATTTGATATAATTCGGCATTTATGAAAGAAAAGAACACAAGGAAAGTATGCATTGTTTCACTAGAGCCCGTGTATCATGATGATGCACAGAAGACAGAAACATGCGAATTTCAGAGACTTGCTTATAGATGACTGTCTAAATATAATTAATGATCACTTTCTTGAAAGGCTGCCATATGATGCCTGCAAGTGAATAATAGGTTACATTGCCCACACTGTTTTCCATGAGGACTACTGTTCCTTTTCGTTTGACCTTAATTGGTATAACTGATAGCAGGTAGTTCTTGGTTAGCCCATTTTAATCACATAAGAGCAACTTCCATGACAGACAATAAAATAGCTGCAATGAGCTATCTGCTATTAGTGACAACTCAGACAGGTAGGGGAAAAAATGACTATTTTTTTTTTCAAACCTAAATATTTGGACCAAGTAGCCCATAATAGTAGATTCCCCATGTGATTATGCCGACCTGTTAAGAATCTATGAAAGCTACTTCATATATCTTTTTACATAAGAAAAATCAGAAAATTCGTTGAAATGAAGTCAGGCATACCCACAGATTTTCAAAAAAATAAAACAGGCATTGAAAAGTATCCAAACTAACAAGAGAGATTTTATAGCAGGTACGTTACTAGGCTCTGTAACTGAAATATTTCATGTTTACTATAGAATTAAAATTGAGAAGGATGTGAGGTTATAAATGTGAGCTTTCATTTCTCACTAAATTGAATACAATTTCGACAGTTTGCACCTGGAGTATAGAAGAGGATGTTTGCTTTAAAGAAAACAGACATTGCTAATTAAATGTTACTTTTGTTATAAAACACTAAGGTAATGATGAACCTCCCAAGGCATTTTCCTACAAAATGTTAATTGCTATGAAGTGAGAAGATGGCAAGTTCAAGAAAACAATGTACCCTTCACCTTTATCACTGTATTTTAAGCATACTTTTCTCAAATAAAAAGACGAATAATTATTTTCAATAATTGGAATTCAGTCTTTGCATATTTTTTTATCTTTTGTAATTGAAGAATGAATATTTTATCTGCACACTGGTGAATTTGAATTCTAAATTCTGGGAAATTATTTATTACATATACCATATAGATATTACTTAATTATATGTTATATAAATATCTGTTATATATATGTCTTACTTGAGAAATGTCCTAAGTCAAAGCTTTAAGAATGGGCCTACTTTCCACTGTGGTAGGTGCCTTTGCAGTTCAGTGTATAAGGCTGTGAGCAATGTACAACCCAGTATTTGCTCAATTTTCTATTATAAATATTTCTCTCCATTGTCTGTCAAACAAAGAAACAATGGATAAAACCCCTACACCATCTAGTCATCTCCCACAGGGAAGATAGAAGCCCTGCAAGAACACAGAAGAAATGTCAGAGAAAAATAAGGTTCACTATCCACTTCTCTTTGAACTGCATGTAATTGACAGACACAGTTAAGTGCACTGTGCTGGTTTTAAAAAAAAAAGGCACCCCCCCCCCATAGATTCACAGGGAATGCCATTATCAGAGGTGTTGCCTTGGTGTATTGAGTATGTGGCCCTGTTGGAGGTAGGTGTTGGCTTTGTTGGAGTAGTCATAGCATTGTTGGAGTAGGGAGTGTGTCACTTAGGTGGACTTTGTGGCTTCAGAATCTCAAGTCAGGAGCCACTCTCTTCTCCTTGCCTGCCAATGAACTCTTAGCTATTCTCCAGCAACATGTCTGTCTGCAAGCCACCAGGCTTCCTGTCATGATAACCATGTACTAAAGCTCTGAACTGTAACCCAGGTTCAATGAAATATTTTGCTAAGAGTTGCCATGGTCACGGTTTGTCTTCATAGCAGTAAAACTCGAAAGCATATCCTAGTCAGAGCGATTACGTGTTTGCTCATTCCCTCAAGTCACTTTCTCATCCCTGCACTAGGTCCTCTGCAATTCATCTCATGTAATTTGTCTGTACTTTCTTATAGTCTTTCATTCTTCAGTTAAGGGAAAGGGGTATTAGTCACACTCAGTATAGTTGCCTTTTCTTCTCACTGTTTGCATAAGCAGCCCAGTTCCAGGACTTCTCTCCAAATCATTGGTCCCTGTGTAACATTAAGTTTCTTTATGGTACCCTCTCCTCTACAAAAAGGCACTGACACCTGATCAGTACTACATGTCTTTCTTCCACTCTCTTCTCTGCATGAAAATATTTACAGAGCTTGACTAAATTGAAAAATGAAAGAAGACAAGCAAAACCTCTTTTTTCTCTGTTGCTATTTCCTTCATACAAAATGGCTTTCTCTTTCCTAAAATAATATAATCCGTTAGGTGAACATGATTTTTGATACAATGAAATGAATATTCCCCTTTCTTTCAATTAGTAAATAAATTTCACTTCCAAGTTCTTAATTGACGTTTATTTGCACTTAAAAAAGAATCTAGTGTTTTCTTTTTGTGTGATCATATGTTTAAAGTTTCTTCCTACGTTTGCCTGAAGTGAAAATTTCTGGTATATTTAGAGACTCAGTTGTGTCATGTGATTTTTTTTTTCTGGAAAACATCTTATAGGAGGATGATTTTACTGAAGCAGAAATATGAAAGCATGTTTTGCTGAGAACAAACATGTGATGATTTTTCTGGAAGCTGCCTGGAGAAAGAGCATGTGATGTTTTGCTAGAGCAGATGCTTGAGAGAACACTTGATGTTTGGAAAGGGAATAAATATAACCCAATAGAGAGTGGGTCAAGCTGTGTGGCATTGATTTGCCTTGCCAGTCTTTGCTTGTCTTTGCTAGCCTTTGCCAATGCACCTTCACTGAACGCTGTGGTATTCCTTTGTCTTGCCTTCTCCACTGATCATCATTTATCATGACTACATAGGAAAAAGTGCACCAAATAACTCCTGTAGGTGTTCCAGCTACATCTTGCCATTTCTATGGAGTCAGGACAATTGCAAGAGCTAACTATTTCTTCTGGATCTGACTACCATTGCTTATTCCTGAACTGCGTTTGTGAGTGGGCCGAGTTAACTGCTCCTGACTCCTGCAAACTGAACTGATGCTATCCTACCAAAGAAACTCGGGATTGCCCCCAAAGAACTAATTCTTCATCCCTTCTTCCCCTATTAACCTTCTGTTTCCATTACCTCTAGTACTATAAGGGAGGATGAAGCATTTAAGTACCCTTATTGAAGTAGCCTTTGAAAAACATAAGCTTACATTTGCCTTCTTCACCTTCAACTCAGTAGCAAAGCCTCCTTCTTTGGATTTATTTGTCAATGATCCCTCCATAACTGATGCAGCCTATTTCATCTCTGGCTTTTATCCTCTCTTTAATTACTTCCAAGAACCCCTGTTTTATCCTCAGCTTATAAATTACTGCCACTGTGTTGACATGACACTCATTGTGTTATTTCTAAAGTAATAGATCATTTGGTTTCTAGTAAGTAATCTCCAAATGTATAGAATTGTTTGAATCCTCCTCAGAAGCCAAGGCTCATGACTGAGCTTCAGACCCAACTCTTCTATTTATGAATGGAATATTTTCAAAATGTGCTCTTACTTTACTTTCCAC
>NC_034598.1:73315945-73338964 GCF_900095145.1 Mus pahari
GCAGTAGGTGGTTTATCATCTAGTTACAGTGGGCAACCAAGAAAAATGGGAATAATCTATGTTGGTTTGGATATGTCTGATTCCTCTTTTACCAATATTTCATCAAAGAACATACTGTGTGTACTAGCATTTGTATTTTCCTTAAATAATCCATGTCTTTTGAATGATATATTGTCCATTCATGCAAGCTACTTCTCAATCAAACGCCAATTATAATTTATATTTTGTTGTTCTTAGTTTACAAATTACTCATTTCCCCCAACATTGATTGGATATAGGAAGCTATTAAAATAATAATCACAAGGTTTTTTAAAAATACATCAATTCAAAGAAACAGTAAAGTTATTTTAAAAAACCATATACTGTCTCATAAATATATGCAAATTTTATGTCTTTATATCAAGATACATTTTATTAAAATCAAAATTAAGAAAAATTAAAAAAACTAAGTTGGTATTAAAAATAATCAGTGAATTCCAACATGAGGTGACATTTTTAAACAAAAACAAATAAAAAGGAATAAAAGTGGTTAGTTTGTTATTTGGACAAATCTGAAGTATTATCTAATAACTAATAACTGAGTGACTTCGTATTTCTTAGACACACACTGTCTTAGTCTGGTTTACTGTTGCTGTGATGGCGCTACATGACCAAAATCAAATTGGAGGTGAAAGGGTTTATTTGGCCTACATTTCTGTTGTGCCCTCTCAACCAGCAAGTAACACACAACCACCAGTTCTTCTAACAGCAGTTTATCCAGCAAGTTTCAATCTTCATCATCTCCCGAACCCCTGGGAAGAGCCCAATATATCATTCACACCGACCAATCACACCAGGCAATGTAGCTTTGCCAGGCAGAGCAAGCTCAGCCAATGATCAGCAGGGATAATAGCAGCAGCCAAATAAGGATTTGTTTATTAGAAGAACTCTCTTCCTGTAGGCGCCATGTTGGGGTGCGGCCCCAGGGGCTGTGGCTCCCCACACATTTCCATATTATAGTTCATCAGGGCAGCAATTCAAGCAGTGCAGGAACCAGAAGGCAGGACTTGATGCAGAGGTCCCTTAGGGATTCTGCTTACTGACTTGCATCTCATGGCCTGCTCAGCCTGATTTCTTACAGAACTCAAGTGATCCAGGCCAATTTTGACTCAGCCCACACTTAGCTAGCCTTCTTCCCTAATCACACTACTTAAGTAAACGTGCTATAGACTTTCTGTAGTCTAATTTTATGGAGGCCTTTCCTCAATTGAGGTTCCCTACTCTCAAATAGCTCTAGCTTGTGTCACATTGACATGAAACTAGCGAGCCAGCACATACACACCGCCAACATCCTGCCATTGAAAAACATTATTGTACACTTTAGATATAAAATAATAAATGATTGTGTAGCAATCTACTCTGCTTTCAATATTCCTTTGAATTTGTATAAATATCAGATTTACTTGCATCCCATAGCCTAAGTATAAAAAAATTATACTGAAGCAATCAAACCATGCCATAGCAATGCCATAGATCAAATCCATAGCATCGAGGTCTTAGCAAAATTTTCATACAATGCTATTTCAGGTCCCTTTAGACAACAGTTTGAAACTTTAGACAGGAATATATGTGCAAGATACTGGCAGTCTTACTTCTCATGTCTAGGATAAAATGGAATTCTAAACTTCATCAGTGGAAAAAGCATTGAATTCTAACATAAACTGCACGGACTTCTTTAAAATACACTTGCAATTTTAATGACATCCTGTTGAATGTGTTTGGCAGCTAAGTGAAAAGCAAGACCGTGACATTAGGATTCATTCTTTGTTAACTCCTTTTATAATTTCAGTGACATACAAGCCAATGTTAACTTGTAAGATTATTAAGCAAATTGAAAAATGACAGTTTTTGATCAAAATCATTGAAAATTCACTTAAGGCTTGTATTTATTTTCATGCATAATCTCAAGTAATGCCTGCTCATACCACTGCAGCATTTTTCAGTATCTAAAATATCCTATTAGGCCCCCTCAACTGACATATATAGTATGTAGCTATGCCCTCAGATTTTAAATGTTTGCCATCTAAAATGGAGCATGTAAGAAAAAGCAAATCTATTCAAAACGATGGGGTTTAAAGAGCAATGTAAGTTCTGAGTGAAGGTGATTGACTTGTCAAGGACAAATGCCTCGGACTCATGAGAAAATAACACCCTTACCCCAACCACAAAGCTCTACCTGAGACTGTGAACATTTTCTTCAGATTTGAATGTGAAACGTTGACAGTGTGTTTAGAAAATCTCCACCATAGTTATTTCCAATGGAGACTGCTCTTGAAGAGACTAGCTACACCTGCCTTTTTGTTTAGCTCTATATAATAATCCTACACATATGTCAATATTCAACTTTACAATGTATATTCTGAGACTCCAGGCTGTGGAATGTTCATCAGGAAGCACAATCTATCCTTTTTCAGATGCTCTGTGTGACTGACAGACTGTCTGTCTGTCCTTTTATCATTTTTGTATTCCGTGTGTGGGTCAGTTGCATCCTGAGGGCCTTGCAGGATGTTGCAATGGCTTCTTGCTCTAACTGATGTATTTGCTGATGCTGCAGGGGTAGAATCGGTGAGGCAATGGGGAAGTATTTATAATTCCATTTCTCAGTACTTCACATTCTATCAAGTCACAGTGCTGGGCCCTCATTAACTCCTCTACACTCAGGGGCTCACTAACTGTGAGAAGTCTGACACCCAGACCATCTCAAAGTGTTGCTGAACAAAATAGATAATGTTAAGCTGGGCTTTCTATCTGAGGGAGTCTTGTAAGTACTTTTAAAGATAAGGAACATTTATCACAAACTCATTTATTTTTTAGAAGTCCTGTGTACAAGCCTTGAGATGTTTGTTGACCTTCACTTCCCAGTAGGATAAATGCTTTCCTGTTTACATTATAACTTTGTTTGGAATTTTAAAATTAATATTAACAAATGGAACAAATTATTTCCTATGTATTGTACATATTAGCTACAAATTGGTACCTTGCTAAAGGACATTGTGTTTTGAGTATAATATATATCTTAATAGAGATTTTTTGTTGTTGTTTTTCTGTTTTATTTTGGTTTTGTTCTTTTCCCTGCTTTAATATTTTTGTTCTCTCTCTCTCTCTCTCTCTCTCTCTCTCTCTCCCTCTCTCTAAGTGTATGACAAAGCATTTGCATGGATATTTCTTCTAACATTTTTCTTTTAAATTTGAAAGACAGCATAACGTTTATTTTGATCTGCTTTTTATATGACTATTATAATTGGAAATTGTGCCACCTTGTAGCACAGGGTTTCCATTTTAACAAGTAACAATGAGGCCAGTTCTAAAATGCTATGCCATATACCATGCAAATAAAAATGTTTTCATTTTAATATTTTAACCTAAATGCCTGGGCATCAAGACAGTTCCTCACAGTAAGATGATAACCTGCATTTTTGGCAAATTTTTGGAATGGTATTAACTTAGAATTCATAAACACAATAATCAAAACGTTGTTTATTTACAAATTTAGCACCATCATCTACTTTATAACATTCTAAAATAAAAATTATTGTGTCCTGTGAATTATTATAATATTTTATAAATATATTCTATTTACACATGAAACTCTAAAAGATATCTATCTAAAACACTAAGTGCCTCAAGTCTAAATGTAGCATTAATATGCAGTCAGTAAAACTATTCTATCAGAATTTGTACTTTGCTCTGGTATGTCATTACATCTGGATTTCATATTTCTTATAGTAGAAATGGGTATATATTCAGAGTTCATAAATATTTTAAATAAAATTTAAGTTTTGACATATATATACTACATACTTGAAAAAAAGACAAATATTGGAATTGCAAATAAATCTTAGGAGAGTTTGCTTCTTTTTCACTAAGGAAGTAAGGAGGCTAGGCTCATTCCATGGCAGACCTCAAATTGTCAGTTAAGGAGACTAGGGCTAAAATCTGGGCAAGTCCAGGAAAGCCCAGGAAGGTCAATTACTAATAGGAAAAGCCCCAGGCTCCAGCCTTCATGTGCAGCTAATGGAATGTACAAGACACCTGTCCTGAAGCAAAAACAATGGAATGTCCTTAGAGATGGACCCAACAGATTAACATAGAGGTCACCTACCCTGTAATTCCCTAATGTCCTTCAAATCATGCCTGCAAGCTCACTTAGCGGACTCTTTCTATCTCGGTAATAGGAGACCATAGCATGCTGGACTTCTGCAGAATAAGACACTCTTTGCTTTTTCATACTATATGAGTCCAGAGTATCATTGACACTTACAGAGGAAGTTGTCAGGGAGAACCCATAGCCACAGTTTTGTTATCTGTTTTGTTGTTGTTGTTGTTGGCTACCATTTATTTGTTATCTAAATTTATGAGTTTTTATCCATGGGACTGGAGACATGACTCAGCGATGAACAACATTTGTTGAGATCCATGATCAGTTCTCAACATCTACATAGTAGTTGAAATCCATCTATAACTACAGTTCCAGGAGACTTTTATTCTGTCTTCTGGCATCCATGGACACCAGGCACATGTTTGGCATACATGCATACATACATGAAAGCACTCTTACATATCAAGTCCAAATAAATAAAATGTTACAGAAGAAAGAGAAAGAGATATCAGAGGATTTTGGGATGACACACTATCATGATTTCAATAGCAAAAATACATTTTTCTGGCTGAGTTTAAGTTGAAACATGGTAATATGGAGTATAAAGGTATCAAGACCATGTTTCCAGAAGACACGACCAATGAAACTCAATGTCAAATTGTTCCTCCACACTTTATACAAATGAGAGATTCAGCTATTATAGGCTACACATTCCAGACTAAATGTGATTCTCTCTTTTAGATACATTAAACTTAGTCCTAATTTTCTCATATTTTTTTTCTGGTGTATTATCAGTTAACATTGTAAACACATTATTTTATGGAAATAAGTCTATGAATACTGTATTAATAACAAGTTAGGCAAGAGATTTAGAGTTTAATACATATATATATGTATATATGTATATATGAAGGCAATATTATTTATTACATTTATATTTTGACTTTAGTTTCCAATGTCTGAATTTTCTATATAGCCCATAAAACTTCAAATCAAAAGAAGGTACTTAAGTACATGCATACTTCTTTGAATAATTAAAGGGAATTATTATCAAAATCCATGTGCCTTACTTTTCTTGTCACTGTAACAAAATGCCTTAAAGAAACCCCCTGAATGAGTAAAGATTCATTTTGGTTCACTATTTGAAAGCCTATCATGGTGTGCAAACATAGCAGAGTCTATGACATCTGGAATGTGCAACTAGGACTCCTCAGATGTGGACATAAACAATAAACAAGAATCTGGAAAAAACCCCTCAACAGAGGAATGGCTACAGAAGATGTGGTACATTTACACAATGGAGGACTACTCAGCTATTAAAAACAATGACTTCATGAAATTCTTAGCAAATGGATGGAACTACAAAATATCAACCTGAGTGAGGTATGCCAATCACAAAAGAACAGGCATGGTATACAGTCACTGATAAGTGGATATTAGCCCAAAAGTTCGGAATACCTATGATACAACTCACAGACCACATGAAGCTCAAGAAGAAGTAAGACCAAAGTGTGGATGCTTTGGTTCTTCTTAGAAGGGGAACAAAATACTCATGGGAGCAATTATGGAGATTAAATGTGGAGCTGAGACTGAAGGAAAGGTCATCCAGAGGCTGCCTGTGCCACCTGGGGATCCATCCCATATACAGTTATCAACCCAGACACTATTGTGGATGCCAAGAAGTGAATGCTGAAAGAATACTAATATGGCCGTTTCCTGAGAGACCCTGCCAGAGCCTTACAAATACAGAGGCAAATGCTCACAGCCAACCATTGGACTGAGCACAGGGTCCCCAATAGAGGAGTTAGAGAAAAGACTGAAAGAGTTGAAAGGGTTTGCAACCCCATAGGTAGAACAATATCAACCAACCAGATCTCCTAGTTCTCCCAGGGACTAAGCCATCCACCAAGGAGTACACATGGCTCCAGCTGCATATGTAGCAGAGGATGACCTTGTCATGCATCAGTGGGAGGAGAGGTCCTTAGTCCTACTAAGGCTCGATAGATGCCCTGGTGTCAGGGAATTGAGGGCATGGAGGTGTGAGTGTGTAAGTGGGTAAAAGAACAACCTCATAGAAGCAGGGGGAGGGAGGATGGGATAGGGGGTTTCCAGAAAGAGGGGAAACCAGGAAAGTGGATGATATTTGAAATGTAAATAAAGAAAACATCCAATAAAATTTTTTAAAAAACATGGATAACCTGTAAAGCATGGCAGAGAAGTGTAAGGGGAACAGAACAAAATTGGGCAGGTAGGGAAATTGGGACTTCCTAGGAGGAATTGTGATAGCAGATGAATTAGGACAGAATACCTTGTTAAATCTCAGCAAATTACAAAAAAAAAGAAAAAAGAAAAAGAAAAAGAAAAAGAAACAGTATTCAAAAATTTTCATGGCAAACAGGCTGGAGAGATGACTCAGTAGTTAATAACACTTGCTTCACAGTAAGAATATTGGAGCTCAGATCACGGCTCTCACTGAACAAAGCAGGCTTCCTGAACACCTCTATAGCTCTACAGGTATCTGATCCCTCATCTGGATTTCACTCATCTTAAGATGTACACACCTGCTCACGTTTTCACATACACATGTACAAATAAGTGAATCGCCTATTTATCTTGTGTGAAATAATAGGTTGCACAGAAGAACATGTGTAGCATGACTTTATTGATCTAAACTTTAAATTGGGCAAAGTAATTAAGGTATTGCTTGATTATAGGGTAAGACAGAAAGCTTTTGCCTTAAAACTACTAAGGTTTGTCAGCCTGAGAGCACCTTGGCAGATGGAGTGGGTCAAGGAATTCTGAAAAACATCACATCCATCAGACCTTATGGAAGCTCACTGCCAAGCCCCGCGATTCCCTGCTTGTTTACCAAGCACCTGAATGATCACATGCACCTAAATATCACGTGCACCTGAATGATCACGAGCACCTGAGTGATCATGCGATGCCCGCCTGACCCATAGTGTCATACAGCATGATATTGAGTCACTGGCCTATCAACACCCACCCTGTCTGCGTGCATGGCTTGTGTACAGAGCATGCTGAATGCTGATTGGATGATGAAGAGTGATGAGAGTTGAGTGCAGAGGTGGGAAGTGGATAAATTGGGTGATTCCCCCATAATAAACGGAATACGGAATAGGGAATGGAGCTGAGCTGAGCTGTAGAGAGAGCTGTAGAGAGAATAAAGGAAGTGAAGTGGGAAGCTGCAGAAGCTGCTCAAACCCTGCCTTGGTGTAAGGGTTGTCTTTGCCCAGCTTCTGCTGGCCGGAGAGAGGGATTCTCGACAGATGAGAGGGAAGACTGATTCTGAGCACAAAGAAATCAAGAGAGCTCAGACAGAGTAAGAGAGGGAGAGAGAGAGGAAGAGGGAGAGACAGAGACAGAGAGAAAGAGTGAGCCAGGGAAAGACAGAGAATCAGAAAGAGAGAAGGAGGGATGGAGGGAGGGAGGGATGGAGGGAGGGAGGGAGGGAGGGAGGGAGGGTAACTTTAAGGGTATAAGGTTGTGGCAACACTGGAATTGTGTTACATTTGGCAACTAGTAGATACTTGCATTGAGTCACTGAAGGCAAACTTGGGGAACATCTGGGTCTGAAATGTAGATGGTTCTCAGTTTACCAACAGTAATATTCTATACTTGAATAGGTGGGTGACAAATTTTATAGGTTTATAAAGTTTCAAAATTAATAAATTGATACATATAAGAATATTGGTCAAATGAGTTTCTCTTGCCATGAATTATAAAAAAAAATAAGAAAAAGACTGCTGACATTAAAGATATATATATATATATATATANATATATATATATATATATATATATGATAATTGAAATACAAAAAATTAAATAATGCAGAAAGTATCCAAAGAGGTAGAAACTATTAATAGTAGGTACATATTTATGAGGATATGAAAATATTCTATCATTCTGTATTTTGCATGTTGTACAATATTTCATAATAAAGTGCTGAATAATTTAATTAAAAACATATTCTTTAATTCTCTAATAATTTCCAGAGTGTACATATCCAATAGTCACAATAGAATAATTTACTTCAATGTCTGGAATCCTTGACCAAATATTCCAGTGACAGTCATCTTTGTTTAATATCCAGACATTCACCAAATTCAAAACAGGAGACATGTATCAGATTCTCTTCTTACTAAAAACACGCCTAAATGTCCGTATTTGTTCCAAAAGCTTCCACTACAAACTAATAGATGCTTTAACTGTGTTGTTCCGTCATAGTATCCATGAAAGGACTTATGCTATTGTATGTAAATTTACAATGTTATTAAAAACAATGTGGGATTTTATGACATGCCACAGTTCTTACATCAGCAAGTCACTTGTAATCTTATTATAACTTCATTTATGTGCTTTTAATTCAGAGCAAATACTTTCACAAATGCTTGACAAAAAAGAAATGACATTGCATTCAAGCTGATGAAAATCACCCATGTCTGGCTTGAGTAAAGAGTAAGGAAAGATACCACTACTGAGAGGCAAATGAGACAGGGGCATGAGGACCATAACCCAGCACCCAACATCCAACCCCCATGGGAAACTAGACATCTTGTTACCAATTATTTTGTCTGAAATAATTTATTTTTATTCTTCTTGTACAATCCATCCTGACCACAGATTGTGTCCCCTTCCACCAATCCTCCCCGACACAGCACTCATCCTCCAAGTACCCCATGCCCCATTCTCCCATCTCCCCCAGAGCCCCTAAGTCTCATATTCAGAAAAGAGCACCACCCAGGGATACCAATTAAATATGTCGTAAGAATAAAGCAAGACTGGCCACATACCCTCATATCAGGGATGAGCAAAGCAAGCCAGTAGGAGGTAAAGGGCCTCAAAAAACAAATAAAAGGTTCAGACACACCCCAGTTTCCACTGTTAGGAGACCCACAGAAACACCAAGCTAATAGCCATAGTAAATATGCAGAAGAATTAGGTCAGTCCCATGCAGGCTGCCTGGTTGCTCTTTCAGTATTTGTGAATCCTGATGAACGCTGTTTACTTGATTCTGTGGGCAGGGTTTGACTGTTGCATGAACTCGTCTGACTTTAGATAGATTTTCATCTCATTGTTTGGGTTTACCTATTTTTTTCTTCTTCTTAAGGTCTATGTTTTTATTGTAACTATATTTTCTCTCATACACTAGATCCTGGCCTCATTTTCACTTCTCTCCCTCTTACC
The DNA here is from genome assembly GCF_900095145.1 of Mus pahari. Classification (NCBI taxonomy): domain Eukaryota; kingdom Metazoa; phylum Chordata; class Mammalia; order Rodentia; family Muridae; genus Mus; species Mus pahari. Next base: position 73,325,295 of record NC_034598.1, read on the forward strand.
AAGCTTCTCCCTCTCTTCCAGATCCATCCGTCCTCCATTTACCACAGGAAAACCACAGGTAACCCAACCGGAGGAAAAGAATCCCCCAAAGCAGGCACGAATCAGAGATGCTCAATTTTTTTTTTTAAAGTTCGTTCATGTACACATGTGCATACAAGAGGCACGGATAATATAAGAAAATCAGTAAATGTATATTTCATTTCATCCCTTTCTTTTATTTAAAATACCTTAACACTTCATCTTACTCTTTCAAGAGGAAGTATTTCCAAACACATGGAAAAATGAAAAAAAAAAATATATATACATACATATACATAAAACCTCACTTCATCTTGCAAATTTGCAGAGATTTCCTATTTGAATATTTTTTTAAGTATGGATTTATGAACACTGGACATTTATAAAGATCTCTAAGTGCTAATGAGACTAACACAGACCAGATTTTCTCTGATTTTAGAGAGATCTCTGACAGCAGGAAGGAAAAGTTTGTTTGATAAAAGTTTGTTTGATAGGATGTAGGCATTCCTTTGTTTGTTGTTATAAAAAAAAATGATTACTTGCTTGGGATGTAACTGCTTTACAGTGGTGGTGATAATTCTAATAAGTAGACCATTAAAGCTAGAATGGCAAAATAGAAGAAAATCCTGGCAAATAGAGACATGCAGAGAAAGTCACTGTTTCCTGCCTCAATCAAATACCAGACCCCTTAGGGAAGGATTCATTGTCAGTTTTCTTTGTACTTCTGTTTGCTATGAACTTAGTACTGTTAAGAAGGAGTGCTAAGTTTTTAGTCATTATCTCATTTGATGTGCACAATAATTCTTTGAGGCTAGATTGCTATCTGTTTTATTGTGTTCGCTTTTATTTTTTCTAGACACTCTTGGTAAAAATGGGGGAAAGATCTGATCTGTACTTATCAGTACAATTGTAAACTTCATTTCTATAGGAAATGGGAGGGATTTTGTCTGTTCATTTGTTTGTACATATGTATTAAGATAGCTTAATATTAAGATATTTATGAAAGTGTAAATCTTGTCTTTCTTAATGAATCTTATTTTTTTGTTTATTTGGGTTTTTGTTATTATTTTTTTTTTTACAAAGGGAGACAACTCTGGAGATAGAAATTCTAGGAAATCAGGAACCATAGATGCGAGAATCAGCAACAGAATACAAGAAATGGAATACAGGATCTAAGGTATAGAAGACTCAGTAGAAAACATGGGCACAACCATTAAAGAAAATGCAAAATGCAAAAAGATCCTAACTCAAAACATCCAGGAAATCCAGGACACAATGAGAAGACCAAATCTAAGATTACTAGGTATAGATAAGAATGAAGATTTTTCAACTTAAAGGGCCAGTAAATATCTTCAACAAAATTATAGAAGAAAGCTTCCCCAACCTAAAAAAAAGATATGACAATAAACATACAATAAGCCTACAGAACTCCAAATAGACTTGACCAGAAAAGAAATTCCTCCCAACACATTAAAAAAAAATGTTTTTTGAGACAGGGTTTCTCTGTATATCCCTGGCTGTCTGGGAACTCACTCTGTAGATCAGGCTGGCCTTGAACTCAGAAATCTGCTTACCTCTGCCTCCAAAGTGTTGGGATTAAAGACATGCACCACCACTGCCCGGCAATTCTTATTATTATTAACTGTAAGCTCTATTCCCATCAAAAGTTCTTAGGATCTGGTACTAACATAATATTTAGATAGCTACCACTCCATCACAAAATGTGAGTGAATAACTTGCCTTGACTTAAAAAAATAAAATAGTATATGAGCTTTCTTTGCAAAGTTTTAAATAATGTGGAACTAGTAACACATTAGAGTTACTGAATGCTGGTCTGTTTCCTGTCAAATGCATTCTGCTTACTATTATTCTCCTGGGAACTCAATTTCTTCCTATAAGGAAAGAGAGGTGGGGAAAGAGAGGAAAGATAGAAAAGGAGGTAGAGGTAGAGATTAAGATCTAAATCTTTGTTTGCAGTATTCTTTTCTTCTATCTCCCAAACAACCAAATTAGTTGTCAAAGAAATCAATATTTGCTAAAATGTCAATGTTTTTCAGTAAAAATCAGTTTCTAGTAGATTGAATACTAGAAGTATCTAAAAGTTATACATATATATATATATATATATATATATATATATATATATATATATACACACACACACACACACACACACACACATAATTTCATCAGTTTCTCTAACACAGTGTGCAAGAATAGTAAAATGAAAACAAAGAAGTAAATCTTTCCTGGGGAAAGATTTCATGAATAGAGAGGGAAAAAGACAGGACAATGTTGTTGGACTTGAGAGAAAAAGGCCTTATAACAAAAATACATTGGATAGGAAAAGGATGTGGAAAAAATGAGTTGGTATGAAGCTGAAGTTGTTTTTTTTTTTTTATAGTAAATGGAGAAAGAAGATAAATATCTCTCCTTATAAAACTGCAAAAAGCAATAACAGTGATTGAAGCAATGTGATCTTTAGTCTCTGCCGAGGAAAAGATGAACAAGCATTCACCTCTCGCCCACACTGACTGAGGTTCTCAGCATTCCCTTTTAAGTATTATAGATTGAATTTCTTATTCGGGTACTCTACTGCTATCACATCTTCTCAGTCTATCTTAAATTTTCACATTGAAATGGTGTCAAAAATTGCACACAGGGTGATCTTAAACTTGAGATCCTCCTATCTCCCATACTCTTGGGATTACAGAAACTAGCGTGGGGTTGTATGAATACTTTGTGGTTACTGCTTTTAGACTACTACAATCTTGTGTTAGGATACATGTTGTGTGACTTTCTGGGGGGAATTGCATTGAGCAACGTTTTAGCATCCATGCTCATAAGCTGTCTCACAGTCTACTATTTATTGCATTCTTTTGATCTTCTTACTATGGATTTCAGACTTTAATAACATACCATGGCCAGATACCACACTTACTATCCATTCTCCTTGGTTCTGAGTAAAGGCATAGGGAGAGTTTGGATAAGGCTTAGACATCCTGGGAAAAGGGGATGTGTTTGGGTCCCAGGTACTGTAGTGTACTTGCTACATGCACATTCACATGGCTAAACAATTCGAGACCAAATTTATAAAAAGCGGGTAGAAGCTCAAAATGGAAAAGAAAAGCCTTCTTCAGCATTAGATCCTTCATTTTACATTTTCTGCCACTGAGCACTATGTAGCTTGTTCTACTTTATTTTGCTCACCTCCTCTTTTCCTCAAACTCTACATCTTTAATTTCTGTCTCTCCAAGATTTGACATCAAGGTCAAGAGAATAATAACACCTGGGTGATTTAAAGACACTGGGTGAGAGAAGTGGGAAGTGTTTTAATTTAGAAGCTGGCATCTTTCTATACCCTAAATCTGGAAAATGTGGGAGGCGCCTGCAGGAACCTGGGCAACACTTTCTCCTGTCAGGGCATCTGCTGGCTCACTTCATCTTTCTCACACATATGGTGATGAGGTAGGAAGGGTGTGCTCTGTCAAACTTCCTTCAAACTTCTCATTCTCCCACTTCCGAAAAATGGATGGCCTTAAGAAAGTTACTTAACCTCACTTGGCCAATTCAACTCTACAAAATGATTTTCATAACATTTCATTCTTGCAACAGTAAGCGGTATCACATGACAACATGTCTCCATGGAGGCAGTCTTAAAACAATGTAAACAGCAGATTATGTCATAGTTTCCATTTGTTGCAGTGCAGGGAGGGCAAGGAGAGTGAAAAAGCAGCAATCAAACTTTAGTTGCCATAATTAGACATCATCAAAGGTATTTCTGAGGTGATGAACATCAATCATGATGAACCCCTTTCTGCTGTGGTTGGGTAACTTGTAGATACAAATCATCTCATTATAAAGGCCTGGGGCTGTGCTGACCCAAGCATACTGGTTCTGTTTAAAGGATCTGAAGGGTCTGTTTTGCTTTGCTATTAGAATGTCTTCACTTATATATATTTTGATATTTACCAATATGTTGATTTTTGTCTATCTTCATGTTTTAGTAAAGTTAGGTTAGTGGTTAATAGTTGCAATAATTGAAAATTAGCAATATAGGATTCCAAATACTTTTTTCACATTAGCTATGTTGAATGGGATAAAGCAACCCTCTGAGGGGTTATGACTAAATGCCTCTAAGATCAAATTCTGCCAAATCTAAACAAGGGCTAATATCCAAAATATATGAAGAACAAAAACATTAGATATCTAAAATTAGATACCCAGCTTTAAAAAAAAGATTTGAGATACAGAGGTGAACTGAGAATTGACAAATAGAAACTCAAGTGGCTGAGAAATATTAAAGAAATGTTTACCATCCTTAGACATCTGGAAAATATAAATCAAACCTACATTGAGATTTCACACACATAACCATCACAATGACTAACATCAATTAAACAATAACATCAATAAAACAAGTGACAGCTCATGGTTGTAAGGATGTGGAGTAAGGGGAGCACTTCACCATTGCTTGTGGGGCTACAAACTTGTACAACTGTAGAGATCAGTGTGGTGGTTCCTCAGGAAGATGTACTGTGTACTGTGTACTGTAAGATATATAACACTCTTGGGCATATACACAATGGAAACTTCATCCTACCACAGTGAGAATTGGTCAGCTATGTTCCTCACTGCTATATTAATAGTAAGAAAATGAAAACAAACTGGATGCCCCTCAACAGAAGAATATATAAAGAACGTGTGCTACATTTACAGAATAGATTATTGCACAAAATTTTCCAGCGACTAAACCACCAACCAAAGAGTATGCATGAGGGGACCCATGGCTCCTACTGCATATGTAGCAGATCATTGTTTTATCTGGCATGACTGCAAGAGAAGCCCCTCAGTCCTGTCGAGGTTCGATGCCTCAGTGTAGGGGAATGCTAGGGTGGGAAGGTTGGAGTGAGAAGGCAGGTGGGTGACACCCTCATAGAGGCAGGAGAAGGGAGGGAGGGACAGGGAATGGGGATAACATTTGGAATGTAAATAAATAAAATAAACCAATAAAAAAAGAAAAATATGAAATGAAATTCACAGGCAAATGAATGGAATTAGAAAAATGTGACCCTGAGTGAGGTATCATAGAGCCAGAAATAAAAATGTGGTATGAATTTCATTCTATGTGGATACTTTCTCGAAGTCATTGATAACCAAGCTATAGTCCATAGAACTACAGTGTTGGTGTAGATTGTGGGAGTTGTGATAACACATAGATCTCATTAAAGGAAAGAAGGAGAGTAGACATATAGGTAGATGGTGTGGCCTTGAATAAGAGGAGAGAGAGAGAGAGAGAGAGAGAGAGAGAGAGAGAGAGAGAGAGAGAGAGAGAGAGAAACAGGGACCATTTGAGGAGGAGTAAGCAAATCTCAGAGCGCAGGAGTTTCATAAAATATAAGTATATATGAGGTGATCTAACTGTCAAGGGAACTCCAAACATCCAGGTTGTTATCAAGACAACAGCTTTCTCATCTCCACAAACTGATGCCAATCCCTATTGCTGAAGTCATCGCCTACATAATTCATTGAACATGGAGAAGTTAGGCTGGCATGTACATAGAGCCTTTACTACCATATTATAGCATCTTTTGTACAGGAAGGTACCTTGCATGCTATCAAAGGAGTAATATAAAAACAAACAAACAAACAACAACAACAACAACACCCAGCCATTAACCCTTAGATTTACAAACAAGCTAATGAAATAGTAGCATTAACTTGTGGGAGTAACCAACCAATATCTGATTTGACTTATGAGCCACACAGGAGATGAAACCCATACCTGAAATTGATTAGAGCCCAAGAATCTGAGACTAGACAGCACAGGTTAAAGACCTAGGTTAAAACCAAATACTATCTCCATATGTATGTGTATATATATATATATATATATATATATATATATATATATATAATGACATAAGGAAATAAGGAAATGACATAAGGAAAGCTTTTTCCTACAATGGATAGGAACAAACACACAGCCATACTTTATGCAGAGAATAAAAGTCATGGAACACTTAGCCCTAAAGCGGATGTCTCTTTCTAATCTCTTCTCTTAGGGCTCAGGGAATACTGCAGTAGAGGAGAAAAGAGCATAAGAGCCAAAGGGAATGAAGAGCTCCATGACAAGTCCAGCTAAATTGCCATGACCAAAGCACCTGTGCACTCCTAGAGACTGAAGCAGTATACACAGGGTCTGCATGGGTCTGTACCAGATCTCAGTATACTATTACTGAATGTTTGAATAAGCACAACTTTTTTTCTGGTGCCTTCGTTCGGACTCCTTTCCTTTCTGTTGGTTTTGTCAAATTTGTACGTGCTAGGTTATTTTTTTATTTTTATATTGTATTTTTGATTATCCTTAGAAACCTATTTATTTTCTAGAGACTGAAAAGGAATGTATCCTGAAGAAAGAGGTGGTGGGGAGGAACAGGGAGAAGAAGAAATAGGATATATTATGTGAGAAAAAGCTGTCTTCAGTAAAAGGAAAGTGATTGTTGTACAACAGTAAAAGCTTAAAGTAAGTCAAATTCAGTCCTAAATAATTCATAAAACTCTTATAGAAATCACCTAAACAGTCTAAGAGAAATGGATGAGCACATCCATACATATAATAATTAATTTTCTCTGTTATAATTAAATCTGCTATATGGAGCTCTCTGATGTAGAAATAATTTTCAAGATAAATTTTACTCTTAGTAAAATTGTATGATCATATTTTCATGATAATAAGTTACCATCTTTAGCATTTATGATCTCATATGCATTTTATTCAAAGGTTCTCTGTAAGTAGTACAGAGGTTCCCTGTAGTTGGTAACCACAGCTACGTACTCTCTAAAAATATAGTTATGTTAGAATAAACAGAAGACAGCCAAAGCCTTCTAATATACTTAAAAGCCAAAGTAATCATCTTCTTATATTTCTGTAAAGGAAAGCATAAACAAAATAATTAGTCCTCTCATCCAATTAAAAAAATATAATCCAATCAATGAATAAAAAGCTTATTTGAAAAATGGGCACAATTATTTTAGTATAATTTATTCAATATCTGCATAAGACTCATCTAATTAAATTATATTTCAGCAAAGAAGCTAAGAGAATAAAATACTTTATTTCTAATTGCAGAGATTATTAGGAGTAATCAATTGTTCTGTGAAACATACTGGAAATAAATAGTTAAGGCTTATGAATACCTAAATAGATTTTCCAAATGATATATAATGTCTTTGAAAGGAGAGCTAGTACCGTGAAATGGAATTCACAAATGTGCGACAAGTTTAAATCACTATAGAAATTGTAGGAACCAAGCTAATAGTTAGAATTAATTCCTGTTGAGGTAACCAAGTGAATCACCTCTGCTTCACTGAATCAAACTAAACTACATTCCCTCTCACTTAAGGTCCATGCTCTCATGTTCTATAACCAATGTCAGCAGGCAAATATTTTCTGTGTGTATTATTTCAGGAAAGCATTAAACAGCTCATCAATGTTCTCACAGATCTATTTCCATCTTTTGGGCTCATTTGCTGTCAACCTTGTGGAGATCATTAAACCACCAGCACAATAGAATGAGCCTGTGCAGGATGTGCTAACAGTATACAGGATAGTTGGGCACTGGAAGAAGAGAAAACGATGGACGGTAGGGGAAGAATTACTATTAATGTTTATTAAATAAAAGTCATTGTGTTTGAAATCCTGCAGTATTCTCTGAAATGTTTCTGATTTGAAATTCAAGGGATAGTATGGCTATTTCTTCTCTTCTTCTTCACTACTTTTAAGTGTGCTGAAGAATGCCTTAACACATCTTTTCTATCTTTGCTCTCTCCTTTCAACCCACACCACCTGCTGTGTGATGTACAGCAATGGAGTGATGTCTTCTGATCTATAGAGTACATGGTACAGTGAAAAAGCTCAGGGAAGAGGAGGTTTTCCTTCTGTAGACCACAGTCATCAGAACAAGGCAGTGTCAATGTAGCATAGGAGATTTTAGATGACATTAACTGTTCAGATAGAAATACAAGAACATTAATGTTAACTAGAACTTTTAAAGATTATAAATTTAAAGGACTTGGACATTTCCAAGAAAATTAAGATGTTAGAAAATAAGGGGAGAAAAGAAAAAAGAAAGATGGTTTGACTAAACTAATTAAACCCCATTTGTGTTAGAAAAAAGCAATTTATGGAATATGCATGAATTAAGTCAAAGACTCTCAGTAAAAGAATTTTATGCAGATTATAACATGTTAATAGATTCTATTAGGCAAGTAAAATAGAACTTAAATATATTTTCATTTTTATGTGGCCAGGAAGATGGTAATGTAAAGATTTTAAATTAATACAAAATTTATCTATGTAGTTCATGTAATATAAATGAAAGAATAAAACCACTTTTCATGGTGTAGGTTTGCATTATTTTAATAATGACAGAATTGCTAATTAAATTCACAAGTAGGCATCATCAGTTTCTTGGGCAGCAAAATGTCATTGACTGAACAAATTAAATAATAGAAACTTGTTTTCTGATGTTCTGGAGATTAGACGTCCATAGTCAAGGTGTTCTCCCTCTCCATGGTCACACCATACCTGCTTACAAGTTTGCAGGAGCATGACAGCCCTTTGTTGTATCTTTACCTCCATAAAGCAGGAAGAAACAAAGACTGCTCTTGAACTCTATTCAATGATGAGAGTCAAATTCTTATTAATATATACAAACCTAATTAGCTTCCAATACTGTCTTCTGAAAATGCTACCACGTTGGTACTTAGTAGGCCTTCCATGTATGAAATTATGTGGCTCCCGACTTATTTGAAAACATTTAAAAGTAAGTATTATCTTGCCTGACTGAAACTTCATAACTCTTGTCAGGCAAGATAAAATGGTCTACGATTCTGCATGGGCCAGGTATTAAACCCTTCTGTGTGGCAGGCAAGGATTTAATCACTGAACTGTCCACACCATGGCTGCAACTTGTCCATCATCATAGCCAATATTAATTATGCATGCTATATACATATATATTGTACTAGTAACTAAAAATATTGTGTTGTATCTTTATTTTATTTCTAGAGACAAGATCACCCTGTTGTTGGGGAGATAGACGTATTAAGAGGACAAACAGAAAGGGGAGAAACAAGCCAAGGATGGAGAAAACATGATGTGAAAGCACAAATACACAACAGGAAGGAGTTGTGCGCTCTAGATTTTATAGTAAAGAAATACACACAATTCTATTACTGTGCACTAATATTTAGTTGTTATAATAAATCCATGCAGAAAGAATAGCCCTGTATGATTTCAGAAGTATCTCAGTGTTATAATAAATTTAGCAAAGCAAAACTGACTTCAGATGGCAGAGAGGCTGAATCAAAAGGAAGGGAGAGCTAAAAGAAGAAAAGGGTTGTCACATTAAAGGAAAAAAAAATATATCACAGGTTGAATAAGCAGTAAGAGAGGAAGTTAAAAATATAGAATTTAAATTTTGAGATGAATGTAAATCCCTGGTAGAAGACCATTCGGATGAATCAGACAAAATAAAGAACAAGGTAGGAATATTTTGTTCTGAAGACGGTTTGGAGAAAGCGAAAGACGTGTACTTTTCTTTGTGTTTTTGACAGCTAGTGTGTATCATACAGGTAGCAAGGAAAACTCTGCTTTTCGTTTGAATAGTTAGGGTGTTTAGTACGAGGCGTTGGGAAGTTCAGTATGAGGTAAATGTTACCAAAAATGGGGCTGTTCTAATGAGTACACTAGGTATAGTCTATACAAGTGAATCATCGGGGAAATAACTGAAGGAGGAATCTTATATGTAAAGCCCTTTTGATATGAGATTGTGTCCCACATGCTTTGAGGAGTTTCAAAAAGCTGCTGATGGCTTTTTAAATTTCATTATCCTTATACCAAATACCTTATCTGAATATTTGCAATGAGAAACCTCATATTTTTTTCCCCATCCATGCTCATTTTATGCAAAGGAAAGAACTTCAACGTATCTAAATAGAATTAACAAATTTAATTTAACTTAAAGCAAAAATTGGGGTTTATTGAAAATGGGGGTTTATCAAGGAATACTTGGCTGAAACATCTCTGAAATGCCAAAGAAAAATTAGAAGGATATAAATGGTTTATAAAAGAGGATTTGCCTCCATCAGGGTAGATGTATTTGATTTAACTTTCTTTGAGCATTTTAAAATACATAATATTTTATAAAGCCTTTCATACTGTTCACTCTCAGCTTACTCTCACCTCAGAGAACACAATAATGTTCAATCATCCTATTTAGCCTCAATTTTCTAACACCCCTTATAGAACTGAACATTACTACTAAGTGCTATATTCTACATGCTGCCGAGACCCATAATAGTGACATATAACCTCACATGATGACTACAGTTTCTAAATGTGCAATACTTTACTGAAATGGTCAAAAGATGCAAAAGATAGGCAACTTAATACTTAGATACCTCTAATTATTGGTATGTGCTGAATTCTCAAGTGAAATTCTAGATATGTCTTTTCTAAGAAATAGTAAATTTTGTACCATAAGATCACCACCCTATCAATAAACAAACAGTTCTTTTACTATATTATTGTGCTAATGACAAAATATATATAGCAGCATTGTGTCACATTAATCATAATGGACTGCTCTGTATTATGTAAAAAAAAAAATGAATTTGCTTTCAGAATTCACCCACACCTTACAGATCACACAACTTTCTAGACATTATTCAGATTCATTCCATGTTATGTTTTTTAACGACTTTCTGGCAATGCTCTTTATTACTTCTAGAGATTAGGCAGTCAGTTTTATCTCTGATAGTTCCTCTGTGGTCTTATACCCAAAACATAATTTTTTATTGATTTAAATATGATTTCCATGATTATTTTTTATCCCAATCATTCCATTTTCCCCGGGATTTCAACCTCTACTATCCAAATCCTATACTTAAGATGGGAGAAACACTGTTTTCTTTTCTTTTTTTATTAGATATTTTATTTATTAACATTTCAAATGTTTCCCCTCTGAAAACCCCATAATCCCATCCCCTTCCCCCTACTCACCAAACCATCCACTCAAGCTTTCCTGTCCTGGCATTTCCCTACGCTGAGTCATCAAGCCTTCATAGAACCAAGGGCTCTCCTCCCACTGATGTTCAGTAATGCTCTGCTACATATGTGGCTGGAGCCATGGGTCCCTACATGTGTACTCTTCGGTTGGGAAAAACTGTTTTCTTACCAGAAGAAGAGTGAATGTTACCTGAGAGGAAGCTCTATCTCATGTTATTCTACTATAATTTAATAGGCATTCATGGCACCACTGAAATCCACGCATGCTTCTCAACGAAGTATTAATTTCCTCAGACTCCTCTAATACCATTTTGCATGGTGCTAACCAGAATCATTCTCCTAGATTCCTGTCAGACATTTTAATAGTACAGTTCTGATTATATCATTATACTGTAAAAATCTTCTCCCTGAGTATAGGAAGAGAGATCATTGGGTAACTTGTTTTCCCTGTAAGTCTGAGAATCTGTGTTCAAATTTCCAGACTCCACATGAAAGCCAGATGAGTACCACAGGTGTACTTAACTTAGAATGACCCTATGCAGAGCAATGTGGGAAAAATCTTTAGAAGCCAGCCCTGTGTTCAAGAAAACACAAAACAACAAAATAAAAAACAAATAAACAAAACAAAACAAACAAACAATAGATCCTACCTCAAATAAGAAGCATCTGAAGAAAACACCAATGCACCAGGGACTTCTCTATGCACACACCAATACACAAACATAAACACACATGTGCACACAACACAGAGAGAGAGAGAGAGAGAGACAGAGACAGAGACAGAGACAGAGACAGAGACAGAGAGAAATCCTTTTTTCCCTTTTGATAGAAATTGGTTCATATGGGCACCAATCATGTTGATTTAGAGAGCCTTGTATCCTTGGCATCTTCCTTCCACTCTGTCTCTTACACTCTTTCTGGCTCATATTCTGCATGGTTCCCTGGACCCCAAAGAGAAAGACTTGATGGTGGCATTCCATTTAGGACTGAGTGCTCTAAGAGCTCTCATTCTCTGCACATTTTCTGGCTGTGGGTCTCTATGTTCACTCCCATTTACTACAGGAGAAAATTCTATAATGAAGGTTAAGCAAAGAACTGATCGATGAGTAGAACAAAATGACATCAGGAGTCATTTAATTGCTATGTTCTTTTAGTATAACATTAGTGTTTTGTGTTTCTTTGTTTGTTTGTTTGTTTTCTGCTGTTTTTGTTTGCTTGGTTTTGGTTTTTGTCCCTGGACTATATGATTTTTGGTTTCACGTGCAGTTTCAGTTCCAGATTCCATCTCTTAGGGGCCTTATGACAAATCTGGTATTGATTGGTTGCTATCCAGCTTTGTTCCTTGTCTTTCAGGCAGGACAGCACTGTAGATCAAATGTTTTGTGTCTGATTGGTGTTTATATTTCTTTTTTGGTAACCCATAAGCTACATTCCTGGAGCAATGCGATCAGAATTTAGAGATGAAAGCTCTCCATAAGAATCATCTTGACTTCTCCATATTCAGTGAGTTGCGTAGGTGTTGGCTTCAGCCCTGAGGCCTTGCAGTCAGTTTGTGGAGAGAAACCTCTAGTCTTAGCAGCAGCCTGATTTGCTTAGGTATTCCCATGGGTTCACTTTGGCCAACAAAATGTAATCAATTCCATATACTTGAATGTTCATTTGGTAACTGGAGATGGCCAGTTTAGGCTCTCTCTCTCTCTCTCTCCATTATTTGGCAGTATTTATGGTTATATGTCTATATTTCAGGAAGCTTCTAACATAATAGGTGTCTATTCTAGATTTCCAATTACTCATAATGTTAACTGTCTCTACCAACATTCCCTTCCTTGTTCCTGGCTCTTCTCATTTCCCACTGAATCCTCAGGTTCCATCCCTCCCCACCAATTGATATATAACTATTTTATTTCCTTATCTTAAGTAGATAGATCTACTCACACTATTTATTTTTTCTACACCTGGTCTCTGTGGTTCTATCCAATGTAGTTTGGCTCTCACTGACTTAACAGCTAATACTGACAGATAAGCAAATGCATATAATATTTGTGGGTCTAGGATACCTTGTTTTGGATTGTTCTTTACTGTTGTTATTTATAGTTTATTTTCCTGTGAATTTCATGATTTCACACTTTAAAATGGCTGAACAGTATTCTTTTCTTTCAATTCACCACATCAAATCTGTTCGTCTCTTGAGGGTTATCTAAATTTTTCCAATGTCTAGTGACTATGACTAGAACAAAAATGAGCATTATTCTACAAGTGACACTGTAGTTGGATGGAGCATCCTTTGAATATATACCCAAGAGCAGTATAGCTAGATCTTGAGGGATAGCCATTCCCATTTTCCTAAGGAACCATCTCACTGGTTTTCTAAGTGGCCCTACAGGTTTGCACTCCCACCAGCAGTGGATGGAGATTCTTTTACTCTATATTGTGACTGTAGTGAGCTCTCCTTAGCTTTACCGACTTTAGTCATTCTGATAAGCACGAAGATTAAATCTCAGAGTAGGTTTAATTTTCATTTCCTTGATGAAGCTGAATTTTTTTTTATTTTTTCTCTCTTTTTATTATTATTATTATT
>NC_034598.1:73339624-73358131 GCF_900095145.1 Mus pahari
AATATCCACTTATCAGTGAGTGCATATCTAGTGACTTCTTTTGTGATTGGGTTACCTCACTAAGGATGATATCCTCCAGATACATCCATTTGCCCAAGTATTTCATAAACTCATTGTTTTTAATAGCTGAGTAATACTCCATAGTGTAAATGTACCACAGTTTCTGTATCCATTCCTCTATTGAGGGACATCTGGGTTCTTTCCAGCTTCTGGCTATTATAAACAAAGCTGTTATGAACATAGTGGAGCATGTGTCCTTGAGATTCTGCAATTGAGGTTTCTCTATTTAGAGCTATACGTCATTTTAATTGGGTTACTTTTTCTCTTGATATCTAGGTTTTTGAGTTCTTCATATATTTTGGACATTACTTCTTTAAGTCAGAATACTGCCTAGGCTATAAAAATTCTTTCCTCAGTGTGTAGGTTGCTGCTTTGAATAATGGTGCCCATTGTTGTACCGATGTTTTTAGGTTTACTAAGTGATTTCCTACACATTTAGTGGGTAAATGGACATTTCTGTCATCCAGTAAGATGTTTCTTTGCAATGTGTATATAGAGTTGAGATTAATTCAATGGTTATTTCTCCCCAAATATGCAATATCCTTGAATTAAGGATGCATTAAAATTAAAATTAAAGGTACTGGTCTGCAAAAGAATAGGTGTAATAAAAAATTTAAATCCCACACAGTAGTAAAGATATGGTTTTAAAACATGAGGAATCAGTTTGGCTTTGTGGGATGCTTTCTGAATGGACTGTACAGTTTCCACTTTGATACAGATTTCAGAAAACCCCAAGGAAGGGTAGACTAACAACAGTAGCCTTGGCCTGGGGCCTTCTTGTTCAGCTCAACCTTCTTGAATTTACTAGATCTCATTTGTCCCAACTTCCACTAACTACGCCTTTTCTTTTATCTCTACCCTCAATCCCAGGCCAGTGAAAAATCAGATAATCTTTTCTGAACAAAAATATTGATGTCCCCTAATGACTTAATTCATCTTTTTCAGTGTTTTTTTTTTTTCATGTTAAATTACCAATCTTAGCCCGAAGGAATGAATAAATATTTCAAGTTCTTGGTCAGAATTCCCAGTAGGTTGTGTGTTATCATTCTTTTAGCTTAAATTACAACATTCAAAAAGATAGTTCAGATAGAAATAATATATTTTACCCACCAGGAATACTTCATTTAATACTGTGGGTTTAAGATCATTTTATCATTGGGAAAAGAATGATCATTAAAATCTGTCATTCTCAGTTATGAACATGGTGATATGTGATTTGTAAACATTATTTTATTTCACATGTATGTTACTGGAATAGAAATTCACCTTCATAGAAAAAAATTAAGTAGGAAAATAGGCTTAAATATGCTAGAGAAGTTGCTTAAGAATTCATTACCAGGCAACAGTGGGACTGAGATTCAAATTTTGATATTACCAAATCAATACTTCCTGAATTAACAAATCATAGAAAAAAAATATTAAGCTAAATTAAATTTAGCTTACCCCAACTAATTCCTGTTTGTAAATATGCCATAAATAGTGCTCAGAGAAAGCAAAATCTTTAAGTGTAAACAATGGAAAATTCATAACAACAAAAATCATTAACCTACTTTTTATCTAGTTTTACATTGTATCATATCATTTTCCTTCATAAGCCTGAAGTAAAGCCAAAACTCTGTAATTATGGGGGTCCACTGGTATTCATGTTCTCATTTTCTAAAGATTTGGTTACTTTTCATTAGTTATGGTTTATAACAATTAGAAACAATAATTTAGAAGTACATGATTCATAAGTACTATCATGCCAGTCTGTACAGTGTGATAATATCTCAATCCATCCCACCGTATGCCTCCCAGGATTCAAGTCACATATGCAGCCAGGTTCCACTCTCTTACTGTGACCATCCCCTAGTTACTCAGTGCCACTTAGCAGCCTTCTTGGTCATAAGTACAAGTGACTAGGTATCATAGTGCCAGCGTTTACAGCATCTTTATTCAGTAGATCAATGGCTGCCACAAACTTACATCCTTCTCAATTTATACTACATTAAGTGTATAAACCTTACACTTTAATCACAATGAAGGTTAGTCAAGTGCATTTTACATGTTGAGAGAGAGAGAGAGAGAGAGAGAGAGAGAGAGAGAGAGAGAGAGAGAGACATGTACACAAATTTTCTTACAATATATTACTATTGTAATTTATTATGAGCTATTGCTCTTCATCAAACATATCACCTTATTGTGTTTAATTTTAATTTATAATTTTGTATAATATTAATTTTGTATATATAGTTTTCATATATAAAACACAGTGGTCAAGCTGGGCAGTGGTGGCACACGCCTTTAATCCCAGCATTTGGGAGGCAGAGGCAGGTGGATTTCTGAGTTTGAGGCCAGCCTGGTCTACAAAGTGAGTTCCAGGACAGCCAGAGCTACACAGAGAAACCCTGTCTCGAAAAAACAAAAACAAAACAAAACAAAAAAAAACCAAACCAAAACCAAACCAAACAAACAAACAAACCAAAACCAAAAAATAAAAAAAAAAAAAAAAAACAACCAGTGGTCATATATAAAATAACATACTTTGCCTTCTAATAGTATAAGCCCCTGCATTATTTTGAGGTATGCTGTAACATGATGGTGGTGTGTACATTATAAATATTAGTATGGTTTCTTGCTGAAGATAAATGACAAGATTTGTTTTGTAAATGAAATTAAACTTTTCAGTGGAATGTTATTGAATTTTGTGGAAGCTTAAAACATTGAAATATACTTATTATTCATATTTTATCATTAAGGCTAAGGAAAAACGTCAGCACTATCATTTAACACAACACTAGCTGATGATTTTAAAGCTTGCAGGATATACCACTGTAAACTGTAGTGATTAATGCACTGATCTGCTCTTTATAAAATGTCCTTTGTACAACTGTACACAGGAGAACTGCCTACCTTCTTCAGTATTCTAAACCACTGCTTTACACATTCATACAGTTATTATTTGTTTTTAGATTTATAATCTGATAAGCTGCTTTGTTCCTTGTTTCATTTTTTAAGAGATAAAAACAAGGTCAGTATCATATTGGGTTTATTATTTATTAAAAGTATATATTTAGATGTTCCCTTTTGTGTCGGTTCTCTTGATGCTCCTGATTGTCGAGATAGCATTCTGCTACTTTATTGAATTCATTGGAAATGGTCAACAAGGATCTGATTAAATTGCTTTGCTTAGAAGCCATGTGGAAGCCCCCAAATGATACCTCTTGCTATTTTTTGCAATCCCTATATACATCATGGAACAAACATTATTAAGATTTCAAGATTGTAGTGGCATAAATAAAGTGCATTAAATAGTAAAAATAGCATCTTTAAATTTTGTAACCTTGGTTGTTTGAGCATCTGTTTGTATTTTTTAAGTTTATTTCAAGGAAATAGGAAAGTTAATTTCATATATGTTCATAACTCAGGGAATTATTAAGAAGATTACAAACTCATCACCAGCATTGCTCATGTTTATTGGTTTTGCTTCAGAGCTTAGAAGGCCATTGTAAAATTCAGGAAGACATGAGGTTCAGTGGGTAGTATAATTACAGTGGGACTTAAAAACTTAATAAAAACCACCGAACAGTTCTCTTGGAATTGTCCTATTTTAACTGCATATTATTGTTGACTCATATATACCTGAGACAAAAGGAGAAAGAATTTGCAAATATTTGACTATCTATTTGAGTATTAAGCAAAATAAATGTATTTTTGAACTAATTATATTATTTTCTCCTAAAGACTCAATTGCACATTCTCAGAATTAAAAAAAAAAGAAAGTGGTGATAACACAAAAATGCTTCCATTAAAAAGGTCACATGACAAGTCTGTCATAGAATAAAATCACTTGTATTTATGTATATATGTAAGTGTGTGAATCTGTGGGTATATGTCTGTGCCTATGTGTAAGTGTGTGTGTGAGAGAGATTATGTGAGTGTGTGTTTAGGTATGTGTTCTCTGTAATAAATGTGTATGAGAGTATATGTAAAGTGCTTTTTGTGTTTAAATGTGAGGGTTTGTGTAACTGTTTGCGTTTGTCTGTGCTACTGCATTTGTGTTTAAGTGGGTGTCTTGTAAATGTTTGTGTGTGTGTGCATGTGTGTGTATGAGTTTATGAGTGAGTGTATTTGTATGTATCTTACTATCTTTGTGTATGTGTGTGAGTGTGTGTCTGGAAAAGAGTGTGAGTGTGAGTGTGTGTGTGTGTGTGTGTGTGTGTGTGTGTGTTTCTGTTCCTTTCTTTTCACATGTAAGACTATGTATGGCTGAAGTTTAGACAAGGTGGTTTTCTCCCTTATAGATTTTGAAATGGTATTTCATTAAAATGGGACTCAACACATTGGTCAGATTGGCAATCCACTGAGTACCAAAATACTTCTGTCTTCCTTCCTCATAATGTCATATGGACACTTCACTTTCAGCACTGCTGTGTTTGGCTTTTTGTAAGGCTTTGGGGGATTTGAATGTCTGCCTTTTTGTAAGGCTGTGTAGGGTTTGAATTCCTGACATTTTTGTAAGGTTGTGGGAAATTTGAATGCCTGTTTTTTAGTAAAGGCATGGTGGATTTGAATTAGGTTTCCAACAATAAGCACTTCAGCAACTGAGTCTTCTCCCTGTCCCAGGCTCCATTAGATTAACTTCTTAATCGATTCCTTCTTGCACAAACATTAGCATATTTACACTCATTTCCCCCATATGATTATGTCAAAAAAAAAAAAATGCACGCAGTAATAAAACATCCACAACGAAGCCACCATAACTCAGGGTGTGATTGTGTAGCTCTGAAGAAGCTACTGAATTGGAAAGTTGATTAGCTGAAGGCCAAGCTGTGCTATACATGGGCATCCTTCTCAAAGCTACCCAGACTGATATTTCTGGTCCACTCATTTCCTCCATGTTCGGTATCTGAAGAATAAAAAATTACTAGCTGNCTGTGAGAACATGAACTTTTCACCCTCCAGCCCTAGTCCCTTGCTATACAATTGTTCCTGGAACATTCTTAAGTAAAAATATTTCCTGGAACAACCACTATGTTCCAACGCCCTCTGTGGAATGTCCCAACGCCCTAACCACAGTGTCCCAATGCCCCAGGTGTGTTGCTTAATGTAGGGCATGACCTAACTGTTGAGTAAAATTGTGGTTTTTGAACTTCCCCCTATCTCCACCCCATACCTCCTCCTCTTTTGTGGTTTTTGCCTTTATAAGCCTGTCAAAAATTCGGGCCGGGGTCGAACTCCTCTACCCCTGCGAAGCGTAGGAGTTTCGAAGCCCGGCATGCTGGCCTGAGCTCTTGTCTTGTCCTGTCTTCAATAAACTTCCTCGTGTGCTTGCAGAAAGTTCGGTCTCAGTGTCTCACTGGGTGCGCACTATTGAGTATAGACTTGAGTGAGGGTCTCCCTCTGGGGGGTCTTTCATATCCAGACTGAGTCAGATCTTACCTTCAGGTTAATAGGATGCAACGGGAGCAGTGGCAATACCATGTATTACTTGAGGGAGTCTCTGATACCCTGACAAAACAAAACAAAACAAAACAATACAAAAAAAAAAAAACCACAAAAACTCAAAGAGAGGTTTTTCATGTATGATTCTTGGTGGAGCATTGTTATCCAGTGTGAACACACACACACACATACACACACACACACACACACACACACACACACACACACACACACACAGGCTGTTTTAAACACCCTTATTATAAGAGTTAGCGTTCATGCTATAGGAAGGTGCTATGAAAACTGTTAGGGGAGGGAAGCAATCAGTAACTCTCCAGAGTTGTAAACCCTAGAAAACCACAATGGTGACTGGACCGCAAGGTGCATAATAATAGTGCAAAACTAGCATCTCTTTTTGTCATTTTTTTCTGTTAATTAAAGTAAGTTATAAAAATAGTCCATATAATATTGTCATATCACTCTCTCTGAGCTTAAAAATATTCAGGTCACATTATTAAACAAGATATTATATATTAATATTTGGCCTGATTTTTTTTATTCCGAGTATTCATAGCAAATGTCACATTGAGTAAGATTTCAGATTTTGCACATGTACTTTCTAAAATAAAATAACCGGAATGCTAACATTAAAGAAGTAATAGCAGTGAGGATTGAGCTCAGTGTTAGAGACCCTGGGTTCATTCATCAGCAATCAAAAAGGCAATAGTTATTTAGAATCACATCATAACTACCACTCTTTTAAATATGCATGGTGAAAGAAGAAATCTAAGTTTGAAAAAAAATGAGAACACAGTTTTTAAAAGTACATCACTACTGTTAATTGATAAATAATGGACTTAAGGTCATCATTCAACAGTTTCACGGCAAAAAAAACAAAAAACAAAAAACCACAGAACCACAGTAGGGAACATATATAGATATACATACTTTTGATAGGCATAAATACAAAACCATGATATTTTATTTTTTCATGTTTTCTTTTTAATTTTTTAAGAAAAAATAATTTTTATTAACATGTGATCACACATGTGTGTATTTCAGCTGTGTGAATCCATCCAAGTATCTAGGAAGGACATAAGAGGGCATTGGAACTACAATTACAGGTGTTAATGAGCCGCTTGGCATGGATAGTGGAGGCTAAACTCAGGTCGACTAAAAGAAAAGTGCTCTTATCCTCTGTGCATCTTTCTAGCCACCTTACTCAGTACATTAAGCAAAAGATTTACTTTATTTTTTTCTGTTGAAAATGTCAAATTATAATTAATATGTTCCAACATCCTGGTTAGACCAACTGAATACTAAAACAAGCAAACAAATAAACAAAATACAAAAAAAGCCAATTATTGAAGGAATGTATAAAGTTACTCATTGTTCACTAGTAATCTTGGCACATACACTGTTCAAATCAGAAGATGTAAGAAAATGTGCCTTCTAACACCTTCTATTAATCTCATTCTATAATTTTTATGAAATAATAGAAATCATAAAATTCAACTTTAATTAATTTCATTCTTGATATCATTTATTCTTAGAAGTGGAAACATTGTTTCTGTTTTCTTTTCATCTTTTAATTAAAAATTAAATCATTTTGTCAAAATCCATCAATCTTTTCTGAACCAACAATTTCTTAAATGTCAGTTTAAAATTAAGTAATTCATTTTCTAAATTTTTATTGGTGTGGATCTGTGTGTGCTCATATGTTCCCATGTTTATCTACAGGTGAATATGAACATGTATACATGTTTTTGCAAAAAACAAAGGCCACTTTGGGTTTTATTCTCAGGAAAGCCATACATCTCCTTTGAGACAGACTGTCATTAGTGTTTGAGAAGCCAGTTAGACTCGGCTTGTTGGTCAGGATGCAAGATTCATTCCCAGATATGTGCCTCCTCAGGAGTGGGATTAAAGCATAAGTTACTCTGCCTGGTTTTTTTTACATAGATGCTTAAAGATAAATGCTAAGGTCTTGGAGCTTTTCTGCAACAGTTTGCCTACAACAGAGGATACTCACCCACCCACCCACCTAGTCTTGCCTCACTGCTCTAGCATCTTACTAAGCTGGGACTACACCAAACCAAAGAGTATACATGGGTGGGTCCATGGCTCCAGCTATACATGTAACAGAGGACAGCCTTATCTGGCATTAATGGGAAGGAAGGCCTTTCGTCCTGTGGAGCCTTGATATTCCTACCTTTTTGTTTTCTATATATATTTCTTTTTAAAAATTTTTTATTAAATCTTTTTTTGCAGTCCAAATTTTATCCCCCTCCCAGTCCACCTTCTGACTGTTCCACATCCCATACCTCCTCCCCCACATTATCTCTACCTTTCTTTCTCATGAATTTATGCAGAATATTTTTAACCTGTTCATTATTATTTTTGTTTATACTGTGTCAGGCATCTACATAGAGAGGTGGCATGTGCTGAACTAAATAAGCAAGCAGGATAGGTGCTATCCCCATGTGTGTTTATGTTCTTACATTTCCTTCATCTCTAGTGAATCATTCTGGCACTATTTATAGATAGAAATGTAGTTTGCATTGATATCCTTTGGTTCCACTGGATACAATCTGTTGTTTTGGCCTCAATTGCTTTTAGCTGTAGATTTTATTAAGAAGCACTTGATCTAAACATAGGAATAACTGGAACCTCATTCTAATGTGTTGTTTTATTTTCTGTGAATCCTAAACAGAGACAACATGAATAATAGCAATTATTCCATATTAAATATTCTAATGTTGTATTAGAAGCTAAAATGGCCAGAGTGGAAATACTGTGATAACTAATCCACTGAAAAACAACGTGTTTTCTTCTTTCTTTCATTTCCTGCCCATGCAAAGAGAATTAGGAAAACAGTCAATATTTGTTTTCCAGAAACATTCGCCTTCTGCTCATATTTGTATCTGGATGTTTACTTGGCTTGCATCATTCTCAAGAGATGTGGCTTACTATAAGCCTCTTGCATGGCAGTCTTAGAGATTCAAAGACAGTTGTTTGTATGTTTGCTTTTATTCCATAAACCACTTCCCACAGGATTATTATTAAGTGCTGAAGTATTAAAATGGCATGCTAAGGTCTGGGTGAGTGTTCTGGAATTATTGCAACTATCTTAATACTTCTTATAAAATAATATCAATTTTTGTGTCATGTATCAGAAATTTAGAGGCTTTTACTTTTATTTTATTTTATTGAGTGCCTCCTCTATCCTGGGTCTCTGGCATGCCCTCCATATGTCCCTATCTCCCCATCCCTGCCAGTTGCAGATTTCCATTCATTCTCATGACCATCTGGCCATCTCTCCTCTCTCCCCATCACACACACACACACACACACACACACACACACACATCTGATCATGACAACTCCTATTTCTCTGTCCATCATGTTAACATTGTATTAAGTCTTCATACAAGCATGAAAAACAGTTTGAATCTACCAAGTCTACTCTACATGTGTTGATATGTTGTAAGCACACAGTTAAACATAGACATTTACTTTGTTGTTATTTCAAGTTGGTTATTTCATAATATAATTCAGTTCACAATAACTTCTGATATTGATGATTATAAAAATGTATCTCATTTTCTACTGTCAGTTTTGTTCATGTCCCCTGTCTTTCCATGTAGAGTTCTAATTAATCATATATTAAATAATGTATAAAAAAGTATTGGTAACTATAGATTAACTGTGTGACATGACCAAAACTCTTAACTTTGTGGATAATGGAATATTTACATGATCCAGTTTGAACTCCTGAGTAAAAAGGACTATAATTCACTACTGTGGACAAGACAAATATAATTGCTGCATCTCAGTTTATTCATCTACAAAGTGAGCAAACATAAAGCAGATAAAACAGTGCTTGGCACAATTATATCTTTAGGAATATTGAAATTCTGTTTCTATTATCTTATTTCTCTCAGAATGAGGTGATGTATTTTTCCTTGGCTTTAAGGTTGAGTTGAACCTAATCCTGTGACTAGTACTGAAGAGAACAGAAGATTGAAGATACCTGGCTATGATACTGATTTTTTTTATATTTGCTTATCTATATGCAAGTGAAGTATTTAAATAAAACAGAAATTCTAATTTCGATTTTGAGAAATCTTCACCCTGTTTTTCATAATGGATATACCAGTCTATATTTCTCTGTAGTGTGCAAGGACCTTAGTGTGCTCATATTCTCACTTACTGATATTGTATCTTGCCAATTTTAACATCTAATTTTATTTGTAATTCATTTTTTACACTCCATATTCCATTCCCTGCCTCTCCCCATCCACCCTCCTACTGCTCCACAACCCAAACCTCCTCCCCACCCGACCCCATCTCCACCACGTGGATACCCCTATCCCCCATCCCAACTGACCTATAAACTCCCTGGGGACTCCAGTCTCTGGGGGTTTAGGAGCTTCATCTCTAAATGACCTGTAAGTCCTCTACTGTATGTGTGTTGGGAGGCTCATATCAGCTGGTGTATGCTGTCTGTTTGGTGATCCAGTGTTTGAAAGATCTCGGGGTCCAGATTAACCAAGACCGCTGGTCCTCCTACAGAATTGTCATTCTCCTCAGCTTCTTTCAGCCCTCCCTAATTCAACAACAGGGGTCAGCTGCTTCTGTCCATTGGTTGGGTACAAATAACTGCATCTGACTCTTTTAGTTGCTTGCTGGGTCCCTCAGAGAACAGATAGATCCCTTTTTGTGAGCATTCTGTAGCTTCAGTAATAGTATCAGGCCCTGGGACCTCCCCTTGAGCTGGATCCCACTTTGGGCCTGTAGCTGGACATTCTCCCCAGGTTCCCCTCCATTTCCATCCCTGTAATTCTTTCAGACAGAAATAATTACGGGTCAGAGGTGTGAATGTGGTATGGCAACCCCACAAATGTCCTATCTTCTCACTGAGGGTGGGTTCCACAACTTCTCTCTTCCCACAGTCGTGTACCTCATCAAAGGTCGCTCCCTGTAAGTCTTGGGAGTATCTTACTTCCCAGATCTCTGGTACATTCTGGAGGGTCCCCCAATCTCCTATTTCCTGAGGTTGCCTGTTCACATTCCTTCTGCTGGCCCTTGGGGCTTCTGTCCTTTCTCCTCACACAATATCAGATCAGGTTCCCCTCTACACCCCCCCCCACTGCCATGCCAAGTTCCCCCCTTCCTCCCTCCACACTTGTGATTGCTTTCTTCTCTCTCTCAAGTGGGCCTGAGGCATCCTCACTTCAGCACTTCAGCTTGTTGAGTCTTTTGAATTCTGTGGACTATATCTTGTGTCTTCTGTATGGGATTTTTCTTCTTTCTTTTTTTTTCTTTTCTTATCTTTTCTTTTTCCTTTCCTTTTCTTTTTCTTTCTTTCTTTCTTTCTTTCTTTCTTTCTTTCTTTCTTTTCTTCTTCTTCTTCTTCTTCTTCTTCTTCTTCTTTTTTTTTTTTTTTTGCTAATACCAACTTATTAGTGAGTGCATACCATGCATGTCCTTTTGGGTCTGGGTTACCTCACTCAGGATGATATTTTTCTAGTTCCATCCATTTGCCTGCCAAATGGATAGTTTCTTAATAGTTGAATAGTATTCCATTGTGTAAATGAACCACATATCCTGTATCCATTCTTCTGTCATGGGACATCTAAGTTGTTTCCAGCTTCTGGAAATCACAAATAAGGCTGCTATGAACATTGTGGAACAGGTGATCCTGTGGCATGGTGGGACATCTTTTGGTTATATTTCCAAGAGTGGTATAGCTGGGTCTTCAGGTAGATCTATTTCCAATTATCTGAGCAACCTCCAGATTGATTTCCAGAGTGGTTATACCAGTTTGCAATCTTACCAGCAATGGAGGAGTGTTCCTCTTTCTCCATATCCTCTCCAATATCCACGTTGTCACCTGAGGTTTTAATCTTAGCAATTCTGACTGGTGTAAGGTGGAATCTCAGGGTCGTTTTGATTTGCCATTTTAAACTTTGTTCTTACAATAAATCATATTTCATCATGGCTGTGATTTATACTTGTCAGATAATTAGTTAAGTGGTTTTTTTTAAACAAAAAACAATATTAGCCCTTGTATTATGGTAAATGCTGTAACTTGAGCCTTGTCAATAATACTGAATTATTTCATTAATCATTTCCTCATCTTCTTAGTCTTAAGTTCTATCTGGCTGAGGCCAGAGCTTGAAATATTAGCTGTTAATTGAAACCACAACATTTCCTCTAGTGTTGTACAATAGCAAAACAAAGTATATTTCCATTTTATTATATGTTTTTATTTTTTAAATAATTTTACATTTAAATATATTTTGATCGTATTCTTCCCTTGAGTTCTTCAAGATCCAATCCTGATCACTATTCACTAAGATTAAGATTTTTCTCAAAAACAAAGCAAAGAAAAACAAAACAAGCAAAATAACAACAATAAGAGCAAAACAACAAAAAACAAACAAACTTCCAATAAAACAACAAAACTCCTGAAAACCAAGAAAAATAAATACTATATCCAAAAAGAAAAAGTAAATATACAAAACTATTAACAAAAACAGTAAATATAGAATGATTTCAAAACAAATAGAAATACTGACTATATTGGAAGACATATGCATATATATGCATTTATGATATTTTAGAGTGAAAAAAAAATTTCACAGAACCATTATAAATTCCTGGTTTCTCATAAGTTTTACAGTTTTGTACGTTTTTCTGTTCATTTGTTTTTTGTTTGTTGGTTTGTTTGGCTTCCCCTAGATTCATCTAATCATTGATAGCATGAAAGGTTACTTGGCTGTGTTAGTCAGACTGGAGAATCCACACTGTGGCACTGGTTCCCTAGAAGAGGGAATTAGCCTAGTGGTGCCACCAATACCACTACATTCTTTTCTCTCTACACATGAATGCTATTTTTCTCCCATGTTTGTTATTGTCTTCTCTTCATGAACTTACCAAACTCTACATAATTGTGCTATTAATATGACACCTGATTTTTCTTTGTTGGAAAACTGACCACTTCAACTGAAAACAATATATATTTTAAGGTAATTTTACTAGATTTTCACAATGGAATATATATGGAAATATTCAACCTATGATTTTACTTTAAACTTGGTTTTTGTAAATATTATATAGATAAAAAATTCTACATTATTAACAGAAAATAATTAGAGTGCTACAAGTTGGAATTTTAACAATGGTATCCAAGATGTGGAAAACACTTTATTTTTTTTTAAAAATAGTTGATTATCAACCTCTTTTATGTGTCTAGTATTCTGTTTGTTGTTGAACAGTGAATCACTTAGGAACAACAGACATATAAGTGGCATTATCTAAAATGCCTGGATTTCATTGTATTGAGGAGGTGAGAGACTCTCAGAACTAAAAGGGAGGGACCATAGGTGAAATGCCTGACAGTAGGGAGAGGAAATTTACAGAGCCCACCTCCAGCAGAAAGATAGGGCATTAAATGAGGTAAGTGGTTGCCATCCCACAGTCAAAAACTCTAACCCAGAATTGTTCCTCTGTGAAAGAACAGCAGAGGTGGAAATGGAGAGGAGCCTGAGGAAAAGAAGGTCCAGAGACAGGCCCAAATTGGGATCCATCTCAAGGGGAAGCCTCAAGGCCTGACACTATTACTGATGCCATAGTGTGCTTTCAAACAGAGGCCTATCATGACTGCCCTTTGAAAGGCCCAACAAGCAGCTGAAAGAGTCAGATGCAGATATTTACACCCAAGCAATAGACAGAAGCTGGTGACCCCTGTGGTTGAATTAGAGAAAATGTGGAAGAAGCTGAGGAGGAGGGCAACCCTGTAGCAAGACCAGCATTCTCAACTAACCTGGATCATTGGGTTATCTCAGATACTGAGCCACCAGCCAGGCAGCATATACCAGCTGATATGAGTCCCCCAACACATATACAACAGAGGACTGGCGGTTCTGGAATCAGTCAGAGAAGATGCACCTAGCCCTCAAGAGACTGGAGGCCCCAAGGAGGACGGAGCTCTGGTGGGGTGGGGTTGGGACATCCTCTTATAGATGGGGGGTCAGGTGGGATGTGGAACAGTTGGACAGTGGACTGGGAGGGGGATAAAATCTAGATTGTAAAAAAAAAAAAGGTTAAAGAATAAATAAAAAAACATATGTATTTACTGAAAAAAAACAAAAAAACAAAAACAAAAGAAAAAAGTATCCTGAAGTTGTTAGTAAAAATAAGAGGAATTTGAAGCCTGTATGTAGAAAGATAGCATTGAAACTAAATCATCAAAAATTTAGAAATGATCAATGTATGGTTGGTCAAGCACTGGGTGTGGCTGTTAGAATTAGATATAAAAGCAATGCTCATAGATTTCTGAGAGGATTGGAGCATGGCGATGAGGGGACCCTCTACATGAGTCCATTGAGTGTGGAGATTTGAATAAAAGGCAAGACAGAATAAGCATTGTCAGGACATTTCCTTACAACTAAAAGTTATATGTTCCTAATATCATCGAGTTAAAATCCTAATTGTACTAAACTGGAACTCTTTACATTGACAATATAAGTATAAATAAGACATCAATATATGAATTTCCAGATGACTGGCCAACACAGCAGTCCAATATCTGCTTTTTGGATCAACTGAAAAAGAGATTAACATTTACGGTGCTTGCATTTTCAGGACAGAAACTTACCATTAAGCAAGACATGAGGAAAACACAACCAACTAATGGTAAAGAAACCCAGTTTTCCCTTCTGACAATCGAATCCAAGGATACATCCTTGCATTATGAAGGGATTAAATTACTGAAAGCATGAATCAAGTCTTGTGCATCCATTAAGGTCACGAGGCTTGAGTTTGACAAGATTTCTGATGAGCAGGTATGACCTACCACACTTCAGTGAGCCTCTCTACAGACTTGTTAGCAAGCCCAAGTGGGAGACGGGATTTAGGAAAAAGACAGAGTGAATTAATATTTTTAAATGCCTTAGCTTTCAGAAAGGCAAAAGCAAATTTAAATCCAGGTAGAAAAAACTTATTTTTGATTCTTTCCCATCCTTTTTGAAAACAAGATGACTAACGACTCCTATCACTGAGAGCCTAACTATAACTTAATTGTCATTTTCCTGATACACAGTCAAAAGCTGAACTTGAATTTAATTTTTCTTTTTCTTTAAAATTATTTTGATTAAAAGATTCACTCTATAAGGTGGATATACAAGAATAATACAGAACTGTCTAGTTGTGATTCTCTGTCCTTAGATATCCATATGAGTAAGTGTATATAGCAAACAACATTCTTACTATTTATTTCCATTTAAATGGCAGATATTCTAGCTCTATCCACTAAAGGTAACTGCCCATTTGATCATAAATGTGGAACCTGAGTATGTACCCCACTTGTATAATCGTTGTCTACTATATACAAGTCCAAGAGTTCTATATCTGTAATGCTAAGAAAGCAATCTTGACCACACTGTCTTTGCCTATCAGTGAATATAAGGCAGGGTGCCTACACTCTTCTACTTCAAACTATAGTGAATAAGATCAAAGAAAGAAATACTTCCCTCAGGAATATGATTAATTTCATAGCTGACAAAATGGATACGGATTAATGTACTTGACTAAAAATATTATGAAATCTAATACTTTCCATTCTACTATACAGTTTTGATTCTGATCTTTTATCATAGATATTAGAAGTTTATTAGACAAGGGACATTAATTGTGAAGTCCTCAATAAAATCTGTGGCCTGCTTCAAATTTTTCAGATATTCACAGTATTTCCTTTTCTATGTATAAGATAGGGTTGCTAATGTGTTTATTAGCTGTTCATTTTTAATAAGTGAAATTCAATAGTCACTGGTACATAGGGTATCTCATTTCAATATTTTATACATACTAATGAGTTAATTAACTTTTTATCAAACAGGACAGAATTTACAATTTTTTTCTCCAGTGCACATTGGACAGTTTCTATAGGTAAATTTCAGGTGAAGTTACATAACAAACCTTATCCTGTGGAAAGTATGAAGATTTTAAGTAGTTTTCCAGATAATAGAATGAAACTATAAATCAAAAGAAGTAATACAGAAATACTTACAATTACAAATAAGTTAATAAACATGCTAATATGTTATAAATGAATAAAATAGGTGAATAGATACTTTAAAACAATTGCATGCTAAATTGACATGTTTAATTTCAGCTGTAGGAAGTTGGGCAAAAACAAAGAAACAATGTCTCTCTGAATTCTTTCCATATATTTTGAGAATTTTTATGTGAAATAACTTGAAATTTGCTGGGAAAAGAATAATAAACAAAATATACTTTAAAATCTCACTGGTATTTCTATATTCACCCTTGTCAAATGTATTAGCATTATTAGGTTCCCTTTACATATACTCATACTTTTATTTAATCATATACCTACCCATTCTTCATCCATCAAACCAAAATATGTACAATTTATTCTATTTTTCACATCCTTTCTATTGGCTTCTCTGTCATATGAAACTTAAGCTTATTTTAATTTTCTTTTCATTCAACAAACATGTGGAGGATGAAGGAAATATGTCACAATGTTTTCTTCCACATGTTGCTTAATATTGGAAAGGTCATAGAAAGTTTAGTTGTGTAAGAGGAAGCAAATATTTAAAAGTGAGTATGCTCTTTCAAATACAAGGTAGATCTATAAATATTTTGTCAAATAATTTAGTGAGCATAGAAGTTTAGCTCTTTGTATTTCCTTTATGTATTTCCTGAATTTATTCGTGGCATTACCTATTTTTCTTTTTATTTCATCCTATCAAGCATTTTTTAATATTTTAAAAATATCCCAACTTGTATGATAGAAATGATCCTTAAGTTATGTAAAGAGGGTACAAACATGTACATGTGTTTCACATGGTTAATGTTTATGACTGCAGATATAGGTAAGGCATTTGACTAGAAAGGACCATTTAAAATCTTTAAATATTGAAGTAGAGCATGAGAAGTTGAACAATCGAACAGAGGAAAATTCAAGTTGCATAAATTATTTGAAACCTTCCCTACAGTCTGAGCAGCAGAATATTAAATATTTAAACTATCATAAGCAAAGTATCTCATTGAGTTGCTCTTTAGGGACTATTTGTTCTTCATTTTAAAATATTTTGGGGGTGGATAAAGGAAGAGAAGCATTGAGTGTGGTATAAAATACATTTTATATTAAAAATATGAAAAATTTAGAATTTATACATTTTTTTCAATCCATAGAAAATCACATTCTGTGATGGAAAGGAGAGAGTAGAAATATTTGTACTCTTCACGTAATATACACTTTACTCCTAATACTATAGTCTTCTTACTTTATAGTTTTCTTTACATATTATGTATTAAAAGGCCTACTAGAGCATTTTTAAAACCTTCCAGCGACACTATTAAATATATTGATTTCACACCATGTTTCTGGGTAGGCCTTAAAAGGTTTTCAGGTCACAATCTAATTTAAGAACTGGGACCAATGAGAAAATATCTCATTTGCATATGGTGAATTATGCATGAAAGATATAAAAAGTTCCCCACAGTAATGCCCTAATTATACTTTAATTCATTAACACAAAAATTCAGGATTCACTGTACCACATGCCTACAACTGGGACAGAATTAAAGAAATGGTACTTTATAGATGAGAATAATGTCTTCACTTACATCCACGTATAAAATTTCCTTTCTGTTTCTTTTAGAAATGATCAGGGCTGTGTTTCGCTGCAACACAGAGTATAATGAATAATGTTAAATGTATAAAGATGGAGAGACGGAATCAGTTTATGTTGTTCATTTATAAAACTTAAAGTCTCTTGTCATGGCAGGCTAGGAATACTTTAGAACCATTTCACTGATTGCCTTCATTTAACTGCCACTCCTCCATTTATTGGCCTAATTTTGCACAAAATGAAGAACACTTAAAACCTAGGAAAATATACTAGACTTCAGCACTACCTACCCAACTGTGGAAATAGTAAAATGAGAACAACTTTAGAGGGGGTATTCTTAAAAGTATCCTGCATTAAAAAAATAAAATAAAGTCCATGTTGTTGGCACTCATCATTGTCTTAATCCAGCAAACAGGAACCTCTAACTTTTATGTTACTTTCTAATTCAAACAAGCAGCTATCTCTTTTTCTTTATAGCATGATGCTATCTTTCAAATTCTGCAACAATAAACTGGAATTTCTACATAGAAAACTAAACTGTAAACTATAAGTCATTTCTAAGCCTTTTCAATCATGAATGTTTGCTTTAAAGCAGCTCTATGTTTTTTTTTTCCAGAACAAATTAGTTTAAGTACCAATTCCTTTGTTTAAACAGATAAAAGAACCTTACAAACATAAAAGTGCATTCATAAAAAGCTAGGGTATTAAGAGTAAATATACATATAAGTCTAAGCATCAAGACTGTGCTACTAGAAGTGGTTTTTGTTGTCATTACTAATCTTTGCTCATGAAATGATGTTTAGGTGTTAGTCCATTATTTTGCTATGGAAAATTTAAAGAGATATCTATTACACACTCAAGATACCCTTGTTGTACTAGTGAAAATTCAGTGGCAAACAGTTGTATGAATCAACCATCCCTGGTACACCAGCATGGGTCTGAGGACCCCTGAATGTGACCTGCTCCCAGATGAAACCAATTTAATGCTCCACTGCATACAGAACAGTATGTATGAATCACAAACCCTGCAGATCAATTAGTGACAGGGACATCTGAATAGGAGTCTTTCTAAGACTCTTATCTGCAGCCAGGCAAGCTTGTTTCATACTTACTTTCAAAGATTAAAAACCACAGGGTAGGTTGCCTTGGCAGGTTCTCACAAAGTAAACAGCTGCCTTCTTCTATTGTATGGAGAAAATAATCCCCTTATTATTTTAGGTACTGGGGTAGCAAACAGAAGGAACTGAAAACCATCTGCCAGTTGAACATCCATCAGTTTTGACTATCAGGATTTACAGCTTCTCTAACTTTCATGGGCTCTGTGCTATTTTTCTTTTTCTTTTTTCTTTTTTTTTTT
>NC_034598.1:73358431-73363243 GCF_900095145.1 Mus pahari
AAAAAAAAAAAAAAAAAAAAAAAAAAAAAAAAAAAAAACAGAGCTCATGAAGAAAGATCTATGACAGAGCAAGAAGTAGTGTTGTTCATGATTTCATCTCTAATTTATTCTGGTTGAAAAAAAAAAAAAAAACAAGGAAAAAACCTTGGATAGTTAATGTATATTCTAGCCATTTTGGGATAATAGTATTTTTAAAATAAAACAGAAAACATTTAATTTGTAAACATTTGTTTTTTGTTTTGTTTTGTTTTCATGGGTTTTTTTTTTTTTAAGTCATTTTTAGGTGTTAAAAAATGGACTAGGGAATGGAGAGGATTCTCAGCAGGTAAGCTAGCTATTCGAGAATGAGACCCTGAGTTCAGATTTTAATTCCTGAATAACAAACGGAGTGAGGTCCCTAGAGTTTTAGCATAGAGCCAGAAGCATCTGGTGGCTGCCATCTTAGTCAGGGAGTGTAAGTCTGAGGCTCAGGAGGAGACCCTGTCTCAAAGGATTAGAGTGCTATACAGGAGAGTACCTTGTATCCTCTTCAGGCATATGCACATAAATAATAACACCACAAATAACACTACCTCTACACACACACACACACACACACACACACACACACACGGACTACAAACATCTGAATCATGCTTTCCTCGGTGTATAGTGAAGACATTTTATTTTTTCAAAGTTAAACACTTATTAAGATCTGTAGCTCCTTTAAGTTGAAGGTTCATAAAAACAGCCATGAATTCTTATTCCCTGCAATCCTTATCATATACTTGGCTGAGAAGACACATGTTACTTGCCATTTTTTTTTTTTACTCCATCAGTTACATGGTGTTAACAGCTTAATAAGAAATAAGTGAAGGTTTAGAGTCCCTAGAGTTATCTATTCTCATGCAAAGCAAATTTCTTCCTTCTGGGTGAGTTTGTGTTAAATCAAAACCTCAAAATCAAACACATCAAAAAGTTTAACTTCCTATATATGTACATTTATATGTTAGCAACTAAACTATATTAAAAAGAAATGATTTGTAATTCTTTTTCCTTTCAAATGTAATGCTGCACACCCTCAATCATTATATCAGAATGATCTCATTACAATGGAAAACGAAATAAAGCCATGGCCACTAACTATATGACCGTGGCTTGATTGGGATTGTGAATTGGGATGTCACTGTGATGCTTGGATGTAGGGACTTTGGTCAAAACAAAGCCATCCAAATTTAACAGTGACAACATGGCAGATTTAGTTAAGCTGGGAGTTCACATGTTCTTAAATATATTAAATGATAGCAAAATACTTCAATGTTTTATTACCATATCTAATAACATGTGGGGGGTATACATATTGCTACTGAATTTGCCATCTTTGAAATTACACAAGTTTAATTAGATCAGATATATTTCTTTTATAGCCATAATCGTTTAGGCAACATTAAACACCATTTAAAATATGCAAGAACTTCAGTTTGAATGTAATAAAAATTATTACTCCTGTTCTCCTTTATGTTTATCCTGAATTATTTTATTTATAATTACTTCAAAGTCATCAGTCATCTCTCAGATTCTTTAGCTAATAAGGAACTAAAATTTTATAGTGTTAAGCTACTTGTTTAGTGTTACATTATTAAAAATGCTATCTTATTTCTTTATGGAGTAGAGAAATGTAAATATATAATCATAGCAATTTGAGTAGTTAAGAAGCAAATGTCATTAATATATTCTCCAATAACTTTCTTAGATGATAAAAACTCAAAATCATAGGTCCTTTGATTGTATGTCATTTTCCATTCTATATAATTTAGTGTACAGGTTACATCAACTCACACAATTGCATTTTGACCAAGATACTTTTTCTATTACCCTGCTTGCATAACTTTAGTCAGGTTTCTTTCTGACTCCAGGATACCTACCAACCTCTATATTACATCTCTTAAGAAAAATTGCAATGCTAAATTATTTACCTATCATTTTGAAATGTAAATCTCTACTCCTCCTGCCAGTTCTACAAACCAAAACTGTCTTTCTTTACCACCAAGTTTCTAGGTCAAGGCGTAATGGTGAATAAGATTAATAAGCATGGATGGTTAGTGTCAATGTGGAACTTGATATCAAATTCTCTACTGCTTTTTCCAGATTAACCTAGCCTCTTAAACAGCCTTCTGCCTTGGCGTTCAGCAATTCATTCCAATTTCTTTACTTATTGTAATTGAATCTGATTGTTTGGGAACCTGTATAACTCATGGCCAAATTTGATATCTATTGCTGTTAAGAAAAACAACCCAAATCAACATGAGGGTAAAATGGATTTATTTGACTTACATGTTAAAGTCTATGACAGAAGGCAAGGCTGGATGCATAGCAGCGTAGAGGAACTGTACTCACTTGCTAACTTTTTTTTTTTTTTTTTTTGGTTTTGAGAGACAGGGTTTCTCTGTGTAGCTCTGGCTGTCCTGGAACTCACTTTGTAGACCAGGCTGGCCTCCAACTCAGAAATCCGCCTGCTTCTGCCTCCCAAGTGCTGGGATTAAAGGCGTGCACCACCATGCAAGGCTTACTTGCTAACTTTTCTAAGACTTATTCAGCTGAATTTCTTATACAGCCCTGTTCTTCCTGCCCAGGTATGGCATTGGTCATAGTGGGCTGGGGCTTCCCATATTGAACAGTGATTAATAAAATGTCCCACAGACAGACCTACAGGACAATCTAAACGAAAGAGTTTCTCAATTGAGGCTTTCTCCTCCTGAGTGACTCTAGAGTATGTCAAGTTGACAAAAACAAAACAGTATAACACTATGACATTTTATGAGTTTCATATTATCAAGTGCCTTACACATGCCAACAACCATTAATAACTCATTATACTACAAGACTGATGTTATATTTGACTTTATGTTATTGATCTAGTGGAAGACTGATTTTAAAAGACTGACATTAAGTAAAGTTTTTCAATACATAGAGGATCGCTTGAGAATAGTGACCAAAATCATTGTAGTGACCAAAATCAATTTATAATAGATTGTACACTCCATACCAGCCTCTGCAGGTTTTGCCTCAGTATTTCCACATAGATTATTGCTACTGCCCTCAATTGCCTCCTAGAACTTAAATGTGATACCCAGTCACTGAATTCCATGCAAATTTCAGACACAGAGCTTGGAGAATGGAAAATAAACTGCCATGAAGGCTTTCTCTCTGATGACCAGCTCTCAAACTATCAGAAGATGTTACGCAAGCTGCCAAAAGAGAAAGAGAATTAATAGTTGTCCTATGCAGCTGAAAAGATTATCCACCAAAGAGCTAAGTCAAATGGCAAGATATCTCCAAGGTTGCAGAGATGACAATGTAGAGGGAAGCAACAATCTTCTTATTGAATTGAAGGCCCATTCAGGAGGAGAAAATTAATGCCTAGTATATTAGCTTAACAAACTAATGTGATTTCTGAGGTCACTGACCCTGGAGGCAAGCTCATTAGCATTTGGTTTATCCATTTGCTATACTGGCTGGCTAGCTTTCAGGAGAGATCCTCCCACTTCTTCCACTCCATTGCAAAATTTACAGGGTTTTCACATGGGTTGGGGGCTTCCAACAAGTTTTCACGTTTGCGTGGCAAGCAATATAGAACCTATCTTTGTCTCCCTTGCGCCTCACCCTTCAGATCCTTCGTGTCTACATAATAAATACTTTGGTGTCGATTCTGTAATGTCTAGGCTGAGGAAACTTCCTGCCTCATTTACTAAGTACTTTAATCTATATGCTGATACCAAACCACACAAAACTGGGTGATTTAGGAATAAAGATTTACTTCCAAAGGATTTGGGGGAAAGCACTAGCTGTCAGGATTACACTCTGCCTCTTAGACATCTCATGAAGGTGAAGGGGAGAACTCTCTCTTCACATACAGTGAAAGGTACAGGAAGAAGTCAGTATTAACACGGTATAACGTAAGTCTATTTTATATGGGCCTTAATCTTATTCACAAGTGAGAAATCCTTGTATTCTAATTACCTCTTAAAGCTCCAGGAATTAGAATGATTACACTGGTAAGACCAGGATGTTGAAAGAAACATGTTCAAATCTCAGCCATAAGGACTTGCTTGTCTCCTTCCTAGAGGGCATCAAAGATAACCCTTCAAATGGGTCTCTATGATTATCAATAACCTTATTACAAGGACTATTTCCCAAAAGAGCAGAGGCCCTTTGAGTTATTTTATTTCAGTATCTTTCTAGTATCCCATCCACAATAAATATTTGAGGAATAAATGGTTTATGATTTGGCAGCAAGCCACACAGTCCCAGTGTGCATAAGAAAATGCCAATACAAACTATTGATTTTAAAATTACCAAAGACAAATGTTGCAGCTAGAAGTTAATAGACATAATGCATCTTCATGGTTACTATATTTTTAAATCAGAGCTATAATACAGATATAAAACTATAATTATTACATTAAATAATTTAAGTGCATCAAGTTAGACTTCCAGGAATGATCGGGCATTTTGTGGTCACCAAGGACTCATTTTCTTGTTGCTTAACCATTTTCACCTGATGGCTTTCAAAAATTTTTGAGATATTGCTATATCATATCCAGACAAATCTTATATGATCTAGCAATCAACTAGAAAGAAGGTAAAAAATATATTGAGAGACTTAAAATACAAGAACACAAGCAGAACATTTTAAAAAAACTCAGCTCTTTCAATAGTGATAACTAACATCTATTTCAGTCTGGTCGGAAATATTTTTGGGAGAGAATTGGTGAGACAGAGACACTTATGTATATATATATATATATATATATATATATATATATATATATA
>NC_034598.1:73363933-73366107 GCF_900095145.1 Mus pahari
AAAAAAATGCATCCCCGTATGGATGACCTGATTCTCAAGTAGGTTGTTTCCTAAGAGTTAAGAGGTCACAGGATGTTGATTCATAGGCTAATCTAAAGGAAGCCTGAAATAAATAACTGAATTGATACATAAATTTAAAAAAAAAAAACTGTACTTTCAGTCTACAGAAAATGAGCTAGCAGAAAGCAATAGCAGTTCTTTAGAATTTTCTCTAAGGAGAGCTGAGCTCTAGAGATATCTGGAGCGCAAAAACAGCTCTTCAAGGATTTTTTTTCTAACATAATTTCTAACTTTGATCAGAAAATCCCTGGAGAGCAAACACAGCTCTTTTAGAACTTTTCATAGCTCCTTTAGAATTCTTTTCTAACAGGATTTCTTGGTCAGGAATCCCAGGAATTACTTAGAGAGCTGACACAGCTCTTTTAGATGGTTTTCTAGTATCTGACCACAGAAGGCTGTTTGAAGAGTGAACACAACTTTTTTTAGAATTTTTTCTGGTTTTCTGGTTTTGAACAGAAAACCCAAGAATTATTTTAGAATTTTTCTAACTTTTTTTTTTTTTTTTTTTTTTTTTTTGATTTGATCTAAAAGGACAACATTTGTCTCCATTTAAGGACCAGGCCTGATTTTTTAAAAGGCTGTAAGACACCAGCTCCATGAATAGACCATAAGTCCCAGAAATTCAGTCATAAGACACCAACTCTAGGAACAGACATAAAATCCAGAACAGGATAATGGCACACACACCCCCTTCCAAAGAAGAACCTGGGGATAACCACGAAAATGGGGAATAATCTTACCTCAGAATGACTCATCTGTGCTGGGCAGCCCCATTTTATCACATGGTTGAATGTTCATGACACTCATTAGAATGCAGACCACTGACCACCTGTGACGCCCTACCACCCACCAATGATATTTTAGATTACCTAATCTTTGTAGAGAGTAGTTCCCCTGGTTCCCTATAAGAAGGGCTGCATGCCTTTGTCTGGGGTAACTGTTTTGGAGAGTGGTTGATGCTGGATGATGCTGATGATTCTGCAGAATAAACCCTCTTTGTTTTTGCATATTCTATGAATCTGGGATCTTCCTTCAGTGATTTTCAGACACTTGCAGGTAGGAAAATACAAAAATTCTTTATAGCACCTTTTCTGACTTCGATCATTACCAAGCCAGAGAACTTTTAGAATTTTGACAAGCAAAGGGAGCTATCTCAAAGAAAGAAATTTTAAAATAGCAAGAAAAAGCTGTCTAGATCAGAGAAAACACACACACACACAGAACGCCCCCCCCTACAGACAGACAGACAGACAGACAGACAGAGACAGAGAGACAGAGAGAGGGGGAGAGAGACAGAAAGACACAGAGAGACAGAGAGGGGGAGAAAGCGAGAGACAGAGAGACAGAGGGAGACAGAGACAGTGAGAGTGAGAGAGACAGAAAGAGACAATGGAAGAGCAATATGAAAATCTATCCCAGTAGTACCTAGGCTGTCAGCTTAGACCCATGATTTGACATTACGTTAATTGTTTCACAGCTCCAAATATCCCTCTCTCAGGAACCTGGCGGACCTAGCCTAGAAAAGCCCTGGCATATTTCAAACTTAATCTTCCTATAACCAGAAATATAGCATGATGTTTCGATTTATAAGGTGATTTCTCCAAGAAAGTCAAATAGTTCAAGCTGAGAAGTAAAGAAACAAACAAACAAATTATAAATGATTTGTATACTCAATAAACTTGAAAGAAAATATTGTATCCAAATAATCAGGAGTAAATGATAATTTGAAATGAAATAATTTATATACTCACCCTCAGTTTTAACCTGCCCTTAGGGACTGTTTTGTCAAAAGAGAGTGTTGTTTGAATTGATTAACAAAAGGCCAGAAGAACAGAGTGTTTCTCTACTATGTAACAGTATGACATTTTTGCTAATCAAAAGAATAAAACTCTTTTTCAGGGCAAAAAAGAAAAAATAACTGGCTTCTAAAAACATAAAAAAACAAAAATCAAACAAAAATCAAATCAAACCAACCAACCAAACAAAAACAGTACTTGTACTATTTTTTTTTTTAAGAAAACATTGTGGAACAAGAGAGTAAACATTATGTTTTCTTGGTCAATAGTTCTTTTTTATGCACCACAGATATGAAAAGGTTATATTGCTTGGTCCTT
>NC_034598.1:73366302-73370258 GCF_900095145.1 Mus pahari
TGTCTCTGTCTCTGTCTCTGTCTCTGTCTCTGTCTGTCTGTGTCTGTCTCTGTGTCTGTGTCTGTGTCTGTCTGTCTGTCTGTCTGTCTCTCTCATGTGTGTGTGTGTGTGTGTTTGTGTGTGTGCGTGTGTGTGTGTGTGTGTGTGTGTGTGTGTGTGTGTGTGTACCTGCACTGCTCTTGTAATTCTTTTCTGTCTGTTCTCATGATAGTTAGGCATGTCCTCACTCTGTCAAATCTTTCTCTGATTTGTTATAAGTTTTTTTGCCACTCATTTAGATCACTTTCAAACTTGTACAAGCTAACATTACCTCCATGGTTTGTGATCAAAGATGTGTACAAACTGTGAGTCTGTATCCCAGCCTCGGGGATTAAGTGTGTCATCCCAGGAAGATCACACAGACCTATAAAGTCATTGGATGTAATCCTTTGCCAGAGTAGCCATGTTTCTGTATTAAAATTCCTATACACCTCCCCTCTTTCTGTTTAAGCTAAAAACTGTATGCAGTTTAACTTTTATAAGAGAAACAATTATCAGCCCCACAAATGTAACAGTCTGAATGTTCTTATGACGATCCATTGAAATGGTGATCATTTATAACTACAGGGCGTGGTCTGCTCTCTGCTTCTTCTGCATTGCTATTTGTCTCCATCTTTCCCTTCATTGAGTCCTGCCTTTCATGTCATGTTCTCTTATTCAGGTCATATTTGTATCAATTTTGATGGAATCCTAGGCTTTCATCACCTGCAGAAATATGGACAAAACCTCTTCCCCAATGTAACACTTTCTCTGACCTCCATTCTGATGTTAACACATTTTTACAGTATACGGGTGGATACCATTCAGCAGTTTTTCTACAATTCAGTGACCTTCAGCAGTTGTTTTCCCTGCCTAATTTGCATTCAAAAAATTAAAATTAGTAAGTATTGTTCAGTCTATATCTGGGATCTCTTGATCTATTATTATTTCTCCTTTCTATTTTTTAAGCATCTTCTTTAAAGTACAATTCAGTCTTTCTATAACTGTTTGGCTTTCTGGATTGTGTAGTATACCTAAATAGCCATCACCTACAAGAAATTTCTAAAATCCTTTCAGTAGTCAAAACAGAAGCCCATTGAAATAACTCAACACTCTTCCCTTCATTGCCTGAACTCAACTGAACTGCACACAATGAACTGCCCAACACTCTGGGCTGACTCTGCCTATGCTGCTTCTAAGTAACTTTTCTTCCATGTGCTGTTGTAGGAAGGATCAGTTGTATTCTGTCTCTGACTCATTCTGTCAAATCTTTCTTGGATTTGTCACTTTGTCAGCCCCTAAATTAGTTATCACTTTCAAACATAGCTGCTCCCTTCTGCAAAGTAACATCACCTACATTGTTTGAGATTTAAGTTTTATACTATGTGTGTGTGTGTGTGTGTGTTTGTGTGTGTGTGTTTGTGTGTATGTGTGTGTGTGTCTGTGTGTGTGCGTGTGTGTATTCTAGGGATTTCAACAGCTCTCAAAGACCTAGAAGTTCTTTGGGCGTGATTCCTTGTTAGAGCAACCAGGTGATTGGTTTAAAATTCTTCTGCAACTCTTAAGTCCTAATTACTTACAATATTTCTTGTACATGGCTAGAGAATCCAGGATTTAATTGAAAAAAAAATATGGACTATAGGAAACACAGTGATGCCTTAGACATCTGTGCTTAGCACGTAGATTCACGAGCTTTGGCTCAAGACTAACTTGACTGTGTTCCAAGAGATTGTGTTGCCAGATATGTGTGTCCCTACCTGCCAAGAAGATTAAGAAATGTTTTCAGATCTATGTACTTTTCACCTCGCAGCTCACATCATCATAAATGTATTGATAGTCTGACTGAAAATATGCCCTGTGTTTAATTTTGTAAATGGTTTCTTGGGGTGAGGCATTTTACAAAAACCCAAGAAATTTGCCAAGGAAGGCATTGAGGTAGACCGTGTGTATGGATTCATGTTAGCAGATGTAGGCATTGAGGTTATAAAAAAAATCATGTTATTGGGGCAAAGTGTTATATTTTGAAATTTAGTAAAGCTTTCAAGGGCTGGGAATGTAGCCTAGCTGTTAAGTACTTGCAAGCATGCACAATACCATGTGGTTTTGGAATCCTTTTTGGTGATGCTTTCTTTCAACTTTACAAACAAAAGCTTAAGAGTTTCTGGTGGATTTATGTTCCTGGTCCTTGGTTAAACCTCATGTAAAACTTTCACTTTTATCTTTTGTGATGTCTAAACCCAAAAGGATCTCAAGGTTTAATGGGGAGACTTTTCTAGACGTTTGCAAGTTACAAACTAGGTCAAATTTGACTAAAAATTTTTACAGGTGTTTTCATTTGAGAATATAAGGAGTGATGATAGTAATGACAATGAAAAATATCAGTATAGTTTATTTACTTATTCTTTCCTAATTTTTACAAATTATCAGTAGAGATAGCCCGTAAATACTTATATTATCTAAATACAAAATTTGTGAATGAAAAACTTATCTGTAAAAGTGTTCAACAAAAATTAAAGCTTGCCTAAAGTAGAATTAATGAAGGAGAGAGAATGGTAGATACATTACTCAATTATAGAAACCTGAATGAATAAAATTAAAATAAAATGACAGAGAACCCTATCATCCTAATATGATTATTTTTGGTGAGATAATATGTAAATTCAGTTTATGATGAATTATTAGACAGTTTAAAGATGTACATATGATCACTTAATCACTTTCCTGATAATTAATCATAAATAATTGATTTAGATGAAGAATATCATTTCATGCAATGATATATTCCTTTTATCATTAGTGACCAATTTGTTCAATAATTTAAGTATTTCAGTAAAAGCAACAATAAATAATTTCTTACCAACTTTATCAGATATGAAAATGAAAGTGATAAATAACACAAATATATTTAAAGCTTACCTGTTATTAAAAATAATTTGTCAAAAATATAAAATATAATATATTATTTATATGGTCAGGAATGCAAGTACTGTAACATAAGTACAATTTTAAAAGGTTACAAGGAAAAAATTGGTTAGCAAAGAGCTTCCTATTTATTTATTTTTGCAGTGAGAAAAAAAATGAGAAAAAAAATTAGAAATTGTAAGTAAATAATAAAGGATTTCTATTACACCACTAAAAGAAGTTGCTTTATATACTTATTAGTTGACAATGATTTGATATCTTTGTTACTTAAAAAAAAAATCTATCAATTTGTATTTTTATGAAGGTTTCATAATATTCATACGTTGTAATAAGTTACCCTAACAAGTTTGAGCTATATTTTTATGATACAACTGGAAATTTAAAGTTAAGAGCTGCATTATAACTTTCTTAACTTTAAAATCCTCAACTGATTATATATCTGTGGATTAAACTTGAAATCCATAACACTGTGTTAACCTTTCAAATCTTAGTTGAGTTTTGAGATGGCAACACAAATAGTGGAGTTGGAGAAGGGAAAAGGAATATTTATGCATTGAAAAAATTCCTCTCCTTTTAACCATTACCCTCTTCCTTTTCTCTTTACATATGAACAAATAACAAGGCATGGTATCTGCCTCTGTTTGTATATGGGCAGTCTGCTATATACTATTTATGGCAGATTGGTTCTGTCAATTAAAAATAGATCTTGGAAATATTTTCATATCAGTGCAGATTTTTCCTACTGTGTTTCCTAGCATGATAACAACACATTCCATTACAAGGAGGCATTGAATTATGTCTTTCCTTAAAAAGAAGAAGAAGGGCTGGGCGTGGTGGCACACACCTTTAATCCCAGCCCTTGGGAGGCAGAGGCAGGCAGATTTCTGAGTTCGAGGCCAGCCTGGTCTACAAAGTGAGTTCCAGAACAGCCAGAACAGCCAAGGCTATAAAGAGAAACCCTATCTTGAAAAGCAAAAGTAGTAGTAGAAGAAGAAGAAGAGGAGGAGGAGGAAGAG
>NC_034598.1:73370595-73372553 GCF_900095145.1 Mus pahari
CATCTACCCAAAAGACTCCACATTCCTCTACAGAGATAACTGTACATTCAAGGTAATAGCTACTCCATTCATAGTAGCACAGGAACAGAATCAGGTTAGATACACTTCAATTGATGCATGGATAATAAAAGTCTAGTACACATACATAATACAATTTTATTCAGTCATAATGATAAATGTAATATCATAATTTTCAGGAAAATGAATAGTCCTTGGAAGTGTTATATTGAGAGGATTAACTCATATTCCAATATAAAACTAAAATACTACATGTTCTCTCTCATATGTGACCCCTATCTTCTTTTTATAATTGGATATTTTCTTTATTTATATTTCAAATGTTATCCCCTTTCTTGGTTTCTACTCTGAAAAACACTATCCCCCTATCCCCTCCCCCATCCCCTTGCTCACTAACCCACCCACTCCCACTTCCTGGCCCTGGCATTCTCCCACACTGAGCATAGAACATTCACAGGACCAAGGGCCTCTTCTCCCACTGATATCCAACTAGGCTATCTTCTGCTACATATGCAGGTGGAGACTAGAGTCCCAAAGAATACAGCCATTTGTACTCTTTGGTTGGTGGTTTAGTCCCTGGGAGTTCTGGGGGTACTTGTTAGTTCATATTGTTGTTCCTCCTATGGGGCTACAAACCCCTTTAGCTCCTTAGGTCCTTTCTCTATCGCCTTCATTGGGACCCTATTCCTAGTCCAATGGATGGCTGTGAGCATCTACTTCTGTATTTGTCAAGCACTGGCAGAGTCTTTCATGAGAGCTATATCAGGCTCTTGTTAGCAAGCACTTGTTGGCATTCACAACAGTATCTGGGCTTGTTGATTGTATATGGGATAGATCCCCAGGTGCCTAACCACATAGCCCAATAGAATTGAGAGAACACAAAATGCTGAGTTTCACAGTCTAGGAGAAGCCTAGAGGTGAGGTGATAAATAATCAGAGAGAAGAAGAAGAAGAAAAATGCCAGAAGATAAAGCATTATTGAATAGAAAAGCAAACATCTCCTTCAGTTGGTGATAAAATGTCTTACAACAGGAAGGAGCCTTTCATGGAAACTTGCAACATAATAGACATCACCAGCTTAAGAAAAATCAATATTAATAACTAACCAACTAAATAAATAAATGAATCACCAAAATGCAAGCAATGCACTACATAACAACAACAAAAAAAAAACTGAACAATTTGTTCCAGGCTAATCACACATATTTATGCAAACATTCCAGAATTTCCTGAGGAATTTAAGATCTTTGGCTTTTATTATTCTAGTTCTGTGACTTTCTCTTAGAAAACAAGAGAGAAGCAAAAGTAGATGAAGACAAGAAAACAAGTAGATGCACATCTCAGAAAGGTCACTGTGAGAGGGGAGTTCTAAAAGGGTAAAAATGACAAATCTATGC
Source organism: Mus pahari (assembly GCF_900095145.1). Classification (NCBI taxonomy): domain Eukaryota; kingdom Metazoa; phylum Chordata; class Mammalia; order Rodentia; family Muridae; genus Mus; species Mus pahari. The sequence continues at coordinate 73,372,011 of NC_034598.1, forward strand.
ATGATTCCATCCATGAAACAGTGTGCCTCTTCTGATCTCAGGAAGAATTGCTTTGCTTGCTTGCTTCCTTCCTTCTTTCTTTCCTACCTTCCTCCCTCCTTCTCTCCTTCCCTCCCTCCTCCTCTCCTTTCCCCTTCTTCCTCTCCCTCCCTTCCCCCCTTCTCCTTCTCTCTCTCCTTCCCTCCCTCTCTCTCCCTCTCCCAGTATCTCTAAAGGTTCTCCAAATCAGTATACATGAGTAAGTCTCTAGACAAAATTTTTATCAATAATATTGATTATGTCTTAGAGAAACATTGAAAAAGTAAAAGAAACAATGTAAATACTAAGATAAATAGATACTTTCCTTCTAAAATGTATTTCTATGGTAGCTCAAATGGAGCAGTTAATAGATTTAACTGCCTATTAAAATAAATTTACAGAAATGTGAACAAAAATGTATCTCTTTCTGTTTCTCTCCCTATTTAGGTTTCTCTTTTCCCAAATATGTACATATTTGGGGATGTGTGTGTGTGTGTGTGTGTGTGTGTGTGTGTGTGTGTGTGT
>NC_034598.1:73372698-73379285 GCF_900095145.1 Mus pahari
GAGAGAGAGAGAGAGAGAGAGAGAGAGAGAGAGAGAGAGAGAGAGAGAGAGATTGTCTTTGAAATTATTTGCAGCAAGAATCTCATGGGATTCATGACACGAGACAAGATTTCACTCTCTTTGTTCTAGTATTTATTATTCCAAGAAGTAAGGATGCCAAAATAAATTAAATATCCCTTCCTCCTTTTTCTATGTGCCTGTCCTTTATCCAAACATCTTCTTGTAATGGTCACCAAGACTTGAGTCAAGCCTTGTGTGTGGAGAGCAAAAGCTTTAGCTCTGACACTTCACCCAAACTGCCTTCCATTTCCCTCCTGCTCTCTCTTGTATCTTGCAATCTCTCACTTAGGCTTCATAATTACCTCATTCTAGGACAATCAATCTTCCATACAGGTGCTAGAAGGCTCCTTCTAAAAGATAAATCTGCTCTTATTATTCCCTTGCTAAAAATAAATAAATAAATAAAATAAAACAACAAAAGCCTTCCACAATCTCCCATTGCCTTTGGGGAGAATTCACAAACATCAAGTCTGTCACAGCTCACAGCTCCCCAGGTGACACTGACCTGCCCACTTTGTTCTCTTTCTGCTTTCTCCTTCTTTCTCAAAAGATTTTTTCTATTAAAGTGTCTTTGTTTGCAAAGCCTCTGTCTATCCCATAGGCTAAATTGATGAGTCCCCTGGTCACAGTCATTTTTTTTTCCTTGAATAAAATCACTTACTTGCAGCTCTCCCATTTGAGTGCAAATATTTAAGACCAAACATTGTATTTTATTTCCCTTTTAATTCCTTAATATTTGGTTCAACTACTGGCTCATGTATGACCATGTTGACAGTATATTTTTAAGTGAAATAGATAATGAATTAACTGATAAATGTAAACAGACACAGAAGAGAAATGATATCACATCATAGATACACACTTGAAATCAGAATCTTTTAATAATATGTCTGTTATTGAAAATTGGACATTTGCCTTTGACCCCTTAAAAGTTAATTAAGACTTTTTTATCAGGTCCATTAGAAATTTTTTTAGTATACATAAATGTCAAAATATACCATTTTGAAATAAAGTATTATGTATAGTAACTTTATTATCAAAGTTATATGTATCAATAGGATTTTAATCAGAGTATTATGTGTTTACATAGCTAACTCTTGTGCTTTTTGAATTCTGAATATATGTGCATGTGTTTTATTAGTTTTAATAAGACATCAAAATACTCCAGGGTACATTTTACTATTGCATTTATTCATGCCTAGGGTACACCATGAGCTTACAAACCAAAGGCTAAGTGCTTTAACTACCCAAATTACGTATTAGTGGATCAATAAAACATACCCTGGAGTATGTTAATCATATAATATGTCTCCTACTTCTTATTGAAAGGGGGAAAAGTAATTAATCTTGAAAGAAAGCTAATATTTCAGAATAATGTCATGCTTCTACATATTTCATACAGGGCATAAAAGAAAGGGGTGTTCCTTTCTTGTAGGAGATAGTGTACAGAAATGATGAATTATGCTGTACACCAATTTCAAGTAATTCTTCTTTACAAATATTTGACAGAAAGAGAGCTTAGGTCCATAAAGCGTTGATACATATAGGTACGGTATCTTTATGCCATTGCAATCCAAGATAGAGGAAATAGACACTGGAGAGAGTTATATTTTATTTATCTTGCAACCTGTGCTTTACCATAAATATCACACAACTTTGCGTTTCATCTCAATTGTACGACCGCTATACTTTCTTGGTGTAGCTCTGTCCTTTATGATGTATTTGGTAGTAATTTATTCCACTGTCACCAATTTTGTCACACTCAACATATTGACTGGCATATTGTAGGTTTCCAACAATATGTAGCTCAAAGGTGTAACAGTTGTATAGTCAGATTGGTACACTAGTGTGTTTTGAAAGTTTCAATAAGATATATAAGTGTATAAAATCTATTCATCATAAGTGTGATAATATTTATGTATTTATAACACATCATAAGAAAAATCACAAAAGCATATAACTATATAATGAGGTCTAATGATGACACTTTGTTCAGATAGCATTTTATATATATTTCATAGGATCACTAAAAGTGAAACAGGATGGTATGAAGCTGTCTCCCAGATGATAAACCTGAGCTAAAGATGATCATTCTAATAATGACGCACTGGGACAGAAGCTGAGTCTAATTTAAAATATGCATTACCACAAATCCAACCTTAGTTTCACTGTAATATCTTAAAAATAAGAACATTAAGATTTGCTTAAAAAATTGACAATTTATATTCTTCATGAAACAATTATTTTGAGAAAATTCATCAAGGTGTATAATATCATTGACCAAAAACTTTGTAATGTATCATACTAAAACAATCCAATCCTTATGGCACAAAGTTAATGAAGAATTCTTTGTTTCTTTTCTTTTTTTTCTTTTTTTTTCTTTTCTTTTCTTTTCTTGTTTTGTTTTATACACACACACACACACACACACATATATATATATAATTTTTTGAGACAGGGTTTCTCTGTGTAGCCCTGGCTGTCCTGGAACTTACTCTGTTGACCAGACTGGGCTCGAACGCAGAAATCTGCCTGCCTCTGCCTCCAAGTGCTGGGATTAAAGGTGTGAGCCACCACTGCCCGGCTATTAGATATTTTCTTTATTTATATTTCAAATGGTATCCCCTTTCCTATTTTCCTCTCCAAAAATCCCTTATCTCCTCCCCCCTTGCCCTGCTCCCCAACCTACCCCCTCCTGCTTCCTGACTAAACTAATTTTTAAAGCTAAGTAAAACATGCTGGATATAGAAATAAATGTTGCTTATTCATTATTTGAAATAATAATTATTTTAGAAACATCTTTAGTTATGTAGAAAAGTTGTAAGGCTAGATATTTTAAATTATTTTTGTCAAATTAATTTTTTATGTTGACATTAAATAATTTCCACATACATTTTACATTAGCATTTTAATAATTAAAATGTATTTAATAACTCTTTCAGAATGTTGTATAGTACTTTTATCATATTCATTTGCTCCATCTTTTCCTAACCACCCATTTCCCCATTAATTTCCAACCAACTTTGTGTCTTAATGTTTTCTAATATTTTTTACTAATTAATTTATTTTTTATACTCCGTATTTTATTCTCTCCCCCATCCACTCTCCAACTGTTCCACATCCTATACCTCCTCCCCACCCACCTGTCTCCACATGGATGACTCCACCCCTCATCCCACCTGGCCTCTAAACCAGACCCAAAAGGACATGCATGGTATGTACTCACTAATAAGTGAATATTAGTTAAAAAAAAAAAATACAGAATACCCAGGATACAGTCCACAGAACTCAAAACAGCAACAAGCTGAAGTGCACAAGTGAGGACTCCTCAGTTCCACTTGAGAGAGAGAAGAAAGCTATCACAAGTGAGGAGGGAGGGAGGGAAAGAGGGAGGACCTTGGAGGGAAAGTGGACAGTGGGGAGGTGTGTTATGGGGGGGGGGGCGGAAACCTGATCTGGTATTGGGTGAGGGAAAAGAACCAAAGCCCTGAGGGCCAGCAGAAAGAATGGGAACATGCGACCTCCTCTGGAGGTTGGGGAGACCCTGCAGAATGCATCAGAGACCTGGAAGGTGAGTGACTCTCAAGATTCAAATTGAGGGACCTTAGATGAAATGTCCCCAACAGTTGGGAGAGGGAACTTATAGAGCCCATCTCCAGCAGGAAGACAGGACATCAAGTGAGGAATGGGTTGCCATCTCACTGTCACAACTCTGAGCTATAATTGTTCCTGAATGAAAGAATTATAGGGATGAAAATGGAGAGGAACCTGAGGAAAAGAAGGTCCAGTTACAGGACCAAAGTTGGATCTAGCTCAAAGGGAGTTCCCAAAGCCTGACACTATTACTAAGGCTATGGAGTGCTCACAAAAAGGGACCTAGCATGCCTGCCCTTTGAACGACCCAATAAGCAGCTGAGAGAATCAGATGCAGATATTTGCACCCAACCAATGGACAGAAGCAGCTGGCCCCTGTTGCTGAATTAGGGAATGCTGAAAGAAGCTGAGAAGGGTGACCTTGTAGGAGGACCAGCAGTCTCAATTAATCTAGACCCCCCGAGATCTCTCAAACATTGGACCACCAAGCAGACAGCATACACCAGTTGATATGAGGCCCCCAACACAATACAGTAGAGTACTGCCTGGCCTGTGTTTATTCACATATGATGAACCTAATCCTCAAGAGAATGGAGGCCCCAGGGAGTTTAATGATATACCAAGGGCTACATGCATAAAAATATTAATATTTTGGCCTATAAGTTATCAGTTATGAATAGTTGCTCAGCTAGGGCATGTAACAGTTTGCTGATTGAAGATTCCATGCTAGAATTCTGTCTTGCATGAGCTTGGCCATTTCTTACATATGCTGTCACATTTCTTGTGAGTTCATATATGTAACTCCCCTATTGTTTACAGAAAACAGTTTCCTTATAATCATCCACTGACTGTGGCACTGTCTTCTTAGATCACTGAATATTGCAAAGGATGTATGATGTAGATGTCTCATATAGAGCTGAAATCTCTGTAGTCAGATATTCTCTGCATCCTTGACCAAATCATCATCTACTCCAAAACAAAGACTTTTTATGAGTTTTTGAGATGGGATAATCTATGTTTATAATGTCAAGTCATTAAGAGTCAGTTTCAACCTATGTTCCTTTAACAAAGTTATGGCAGTAGACAGTATATGATCTGTCTAGTCATAGATCCTTGGTTCCCCAAACTGTCATGAATAGAATCTGCCTTATGGAGCAACTCTGAAAGTAGTTTCTGAATTGACAGATGTGTTTCTTTATGAGCTGTGCTTTTAAGGAGAGTGGAGGACTCCTCCAGTTTTTGTGGGAAAAAAAGTTCCTGTTAATTGTGCATTTCATAAAGGCATATTGCAATTGCTGATATCATTTATTGAGGTTAATAAAATAATACTCGTTTGGTAAATTAGGCACAGATAAGGAAGAACTTTTTTTGTATGGTAAGACTTTTCATAGATATTGCTAACTTATGAATAAATAACTTTACCATATGAAAACTAAGGGGGAAACCTCTTTTTTAAATTTTAATTCTTGAAATGATAATCAACTTCCCTTAGATAGCTCTTATGTTCCTGGCATTCTTCTAGTTTTCATGTCTCTAAATGAAATGGGAAACATGACAGATGGCTTGTTTAATAGAAGGAAGTCAAGGTTTATAGGGTCTCCCCTTTAAGCAGGTTTGCATAGAGAGGCATAGAAAACTGGAATACCAAAAAATAGGCCACTCAAATTCTGAGAGAAAGCCAAGGAGAAAAGAGAGAGCATATGATGAGTATATGAACAAAGGCTGCATTTCCCATCACTGAGCAGTAGAAAAAGACCTTTCAAATCACCTAGAAACTAGCAAAGGTTGAACAGAAAGGAAACTGTGACAGAGAGAGAGAGAGAGAGAGAGAGAGAGAGAGAGAGAGAGAGAGAGAGAGAGAGAGAGAGAGAGAGAGAGAGAGAGAGAGAGAGAGAGAGAGAGAGAGAGAGAGAGAATGCTTATATGTCTCTGTATCTGTGGGCTTCAGTTTGAGCACATGCTAGGTTGTGTGCATTCCAGGCTTGAGTGTGGTGATCAGAGCATCCCTGGCATGAATAAGTTTAAGTTTTCTCCTTCTATCATTTGACAACTCATGTGGCAGACTTTGTGTGCAGTGATCTTTATTCGCTGAGTCATCTCTCCAGTCCCATTTTTTTTCCCCCTAAGAGTAAACATAGTGATTATCTGTTTCCTAATGTTTCAAATATTTCACTCAAGGAAGTAGAAACTGTATCAATATAACTACTTTGGAATTTTCATTAAATTAGAGTATATATTGCTCGACCAGCCAACAAACTAGAATATGTATGCATGTGTTATAAGGATTTCTATGTTCAAATTCCAAATTGTGTTAAGTTAACATAAATCATTAAATGTTAGCAATTACTGCGCATACGAAACACTGAAGTGTAGGAAAGAATAGAAGCATATGATATCAAATAATTTGAGGTCATAATAATGCCATCCTGTGGAAAATGTTGAAATCAGTAAAGATATTTATTATAATTTCTTCTTTTCAAACTATGTAGTGGAATAAAAGTTAGGGTACATTGTGGAAGATAATAAAATTGCATAAGACAAGAAAGATGCATGTCTGTATTATACTGCTCCTTTCCCCTAAATATTTAAATGAATAGATATACTTCAGCAAAATATAAAGTATTAATACATATATACAATATATTAATATATAATTTTATAGTAATAACATATTACATAAAATAATATATAATAGCACAAGTTACTATATAATTTAATATTTTATATATTATAAATATTCTTATAATTTTTAACTTACAATTTAAACACATTTCTGTGCATTGTCAGACTTCTCTTTCTGCTGAGAGAAAATTTATCAAAATACAATTAATACCTATAGGTGAATAAGTATGGCGACATTCTCATTATATTTCATAAGTACATACTAACATTATGTCAAACAATAACTGAAAATCATTCTTTTTTTTTTTTTT
>NC_034598.1:73379895-73398201 GCF_900095145.1 Mus pahari
CCTTCCTATCTTTCTCTCTCTCTTTCTCTTTCTCTTTCTCTTTCTCTTTCTCTCTCTCTCTCTCTCTCTCTCTCTCTCTCTCTCTCTCTCTCTCTCTCTTTCTTTCTTTCTTTCTTTCTCTTTTCCATCTCTTGACTATTGTGAAGTATACTGAAAATAATGTGGGTAACAGGCATAAAAATAACTTTTGGAGGAAAAGATTTTACTATATATTTTTCCTGGAAATGTCTCACTCTATAACTTGGGTCTGCCAGGGACCCTGTGTAGATGATGCTGGCTTCAAACTTGAAAGATTTACCTAACTCTGCTGGGATTAAAATTGTTTCAGGCTTGACACCAGTTTCTTTTGTGTTTAGGTTTAGATATTGAACAGCTAAGTTAGATGATAGTTTTATATTTATCTACTTGAATAGTTTCAATGGGATGGAGTAGTGATTAGCACCTAGTGATAAATGTGACAATAATGTGTTATAATGTAGTACTGTATAAAACTTGAATTTGTAGTTTTAAACATAGGTGTCTGAACTCTCTTCCTCTACAAATATGGTCTTGGGATTATCCTCTATCTGTGCTAGCACAAAAACAAATTTTGCCATTGTTCAGGTCTTGACATGCTGATCCTCTCAATATTACAACATTCTTCCCCATTTTTCATGATAATCCTATCTTTAAGATCAGGAATAAGATGAAATACATCTTTTGGACCTGGACAACCCACAGTAATATGTTATGTGTACTTTGACAAGCTTTGGCTTTCTTTAGTAATTTCTATCTACTGAAAAAAAATTACTCTTGATGACAAGTGAAAGTTACACTTACCTCTGATAAGTGTGTAAGGTAAGTGTTTAAATGTGGTTAGAAATTATACCAGTTTAAGAAATTCACAGTGGGAGGTTCTTCTACTGAATCTATGACTTGTTGGCTAGTTTTCCAATACCAGACATGGATTCATTCTTGTTGAGTAGGCAGTTGTAGGATGAAAGACAGGCCGCACTGACTAACTGGTGCCTGTGTCCTTATAAACCCTGGGGTCATGCAGCCATGGAGGCAACTTCTGCATGAGAATCAAATTGAGACTTCCTGAGAGCCTAAAGATTGGTGATGCAGACAATGACATCCTATTGGGAATTGCCACTTGGAAGACATGGTTGCTTGGGACCAATGGAACACAGATGGAGTGTAAAAACTAACTTGCTATGATGTTCTCATAAGCTTGCTGTGGCATTGTTCTCACTGGGCCAGAGACTGAGCCATTGTTTCTCTGCCACCTTATCCCCAACTGTCAAGGGTAGGTAAGGTCATGTGACTGGCAGTCTAGGGCATAAAGCAACAAGTAATAAGTCAAAGTCTATTGTTGTTGATTTGTTCTGAGACTGAGGTGTCACTGTTGTAGCTTTGGAACTATCTTGCCATTATTGGTCTTGTCAGTTCATAGCCTTGCATTTATCACTTGGCAACTTGCTTAGCACCTTCTGATACATGAGTGTCAATTAGCAGGAGGCGGTTTTCAGGTCCGTTGAGGCTGAAATCTTCCAAATCTTACATCTGTTTGTCTTCAGCAATAAGATCTTAACTTCAGTATCTGGGAGGCAACTCAAAGAAATGGAAATCAAAATGCTATATTATTTTGAGAGTCTCATGGGCTCCTCTGACCAACAAGTCAAGAGAAATTTCCCTTGCCTGGAAATAGAGTTTCTGTTAGATAAGCCATTGCTGTTTGGGGAAGTATCATCACCTTAATATAACTTCATTCTATTTCTCTATGTATATCTATATTTTCAGCCCACAACAATCATAACACATGGTCTTCTCATTTACAAGTGCTCATCTCTTGGACAAAATGACTCTTACATATCTGAACTGAATATTCTTGGCACCTTCGCTTTATTAGTAGTGTTATTTAAATACAGTTATATAAATATGCCCCTGAGTATGAATATATGCATGTGATATCTATGCTCATAGTAGCTATCTAGAGATAAAAGTAAAATATTTATGAAAAGTCATGTTGATTTTCATTTGCCAGAGTCTATGGAGAAACTTAAACTCAGGTTGTTTTTCTTTTCCGCATTAGTATTTACAAACAATTCTATGAGCTACAGTGAGAACACAGCTGAGGGAAGAGGCACAGTAAAGATCTGTTTACCCAGGGTTCACTGACATTGTTTGTAAATGCTGTCATTGGTTGTTTTATCTGGAGTGTGCAATAAAGTGGGAAAATATAAACTTAATAGATTCAATAACAAGCCCATTATTGCTCAAGCTGTACTGAGATTTGTGCAGCCCTAAAGATCATAACTGATCAACAGAAGGGAGGAAAGTAGATCATCCATTTGCTAGGGCACTTAATGATATTTTATTGCATTATTTATCAAATGCTGTGGGTGTTATTTGTAGCAGCAAGCTTGACCTCAGATAATCATAATTTGATGAATGTGTACATAGCAAAGGCTCTGGGACAAAGTGCCCTATTGTTTCACAAAACAGGAACATGAGCTGCAATTGTGAAAATCATGGTATGGTTTGCAGATATTAAATGCTGAGACACTTATGAATAAGATAGAATTGATGTTTATCATCCAGACATAGCTGCTGAAATGTCATTCTCTTTCCTGTATAAATATTCAAACCGTCTATCTTAGATGATTCCTGCAAAGCAGCTTTCTAAATGCAGCAGAAAGACTATAACAGTGATATATTATTAATATCTTAAGAGTTCTCATTCTCTCACGAAGACAAGAAAAATCAGAAGCTTTTCCCAATGTTGTTAGGATGTTTATATGATCATAGATTTGAATGTATCAATTTATGTATTGTTGAGAGAAAATCTAAAGCTGTTAAGAAAGCTATGCATATTATATAGATTTTAACCCATCTTTACCCAAAAAGGAAAATGCACCATACTTTCTAACATGAAAACATGGACTTTATTTGGTTTACATTTTCATGATTTGGATTGAGAAATTCGTTCCTTAAACTTTTCTTTGCATATCTAAAAATTATTGATAACAAGGGAGTAATTTCTTATATTAATAATGTAACTTTAATGTAGACTACATCTATTCGACATTGTGAAGCTTAATTTATACAATTTATCACAGGAGACTGAAACAAAATAAGATGTGTCTACAAATAAGAGTTATTTGCACTGATTTTGTGAATGAAACCTGGTGATTAATAACCACTTTGTTTTTATTTCTAAGTAAAGATATATCTTTTCCTGCAGTCTGTCAAATTTGCAAATTACAAAATGAATCACACTGAGTGTCTCATGTACCAAATTATCATATTCAGCAAGCGATCATATATAATATTGAGTTACTTTTAACCCAAATATTGCCAAAATTATGTTTTCCACATTAATATTAGGTGCTGTATTAACTATTGTGTTGAAATGATAGATTTTTCTCTTTTCTCTCACATAATTCAAAACACATCAGTGTATCAATATTTTTTGGTTGCACTCATATGAATTGCTCTGGCCACATCAAATTTTATGAGTATATAGCTTAAATGAAATTTGCACTATGCCCTTCATGATACCTTCTAAAAACTATGTATTTTTCATAGATTTAAGTTCATATCAGTTCCAAACAGAATTCCCAGTATCGACCTGTCCTCTAGTGAGTGACCAGAACCATTTCCAGGTGACCTAGAGATTATACTCTAACCCCTGAAATTCAGTAAATTCAGAAAACCTCAGATTAATTTGAGAATTGAGAGTTGAAACATAAGCTGAAGACTTGAAATTAATGTGTGTCCAGAATTACTAGTCATTAATTCACAAACAAACAAACACCCAAATATCCTGCTAGACTACTAGCTAGAAGCTGCAAAGAACTCAGATGTCCCTCAACAGAGGAATGGATACAGAAAATGTGGTACATTTACACAATGGAGTACTACACAGCTGTTAAAAACAATGAATTGATGAAATTCTTAGACAAATGGATAGATCTGGAGGATATTATCCTGAGCAAGGTAACCCAATCACAAAAGAACACACATGATATGCACTCACTGATAAATGGATATTAGCACAGAAGCTTGGAATACCCAAGATACAATTTGCAAAACACATAAAACTCAAGAATAAGGAAGACCAAAGTGTGGATACTTCGATCCTTCTTAGAAGGGGGAACAAAATACCCATGGAAGGAGTTACAGATGCAAAGTTGGGAGCAGAGACTGAAGGAATGATCATCCAGAGACTGCCCCACATTTGGATCCATCCCATAGACAACCACCAAATCCAGACACTATTGTGGATGCCAACAAGAGATTGCTGACAGGAGCCTGATATAGCTGCTTCCTGGGAGGCTCTGCCAGTGCCTGACAAATACAGAAGTGGATTCTCAGTCATCCATTGAACAGAGCACAGGGTCTCCAATGAAGGAGCTAGAGAAAGTATTCAAGGACCTGAAGTGGTTTGCAGCCCCATAGGAGGAACAATAATGTGAACTAACCAGTATCTCCAGTGCTCCCTGGAACTAAACCACCAACCACAGAAAACACATGGTGGTATTCATGGCTCTAGCTGCATATGTTGCAGAGGATGGCCTAGTCAGTCCTCAAGGTGAGAAGAGGCTCTTGGTTCTGAGAAGGTTATATGCCCCAATATAGGGGATTTCCAGGCAAGGAAGTGTGAGTGGGTGAGTTGGTGAGTGGGGGGTGGGAGTGGGTTGGAGAGGAAAGTAGGAAAGGGGATAACATTTGAAATGTAAATAAAGAAAATATCTAATAAGGAAACAAAAACAAAACAAACAATCAAACAAAAAACTAAGATTGTCTTTCTGCCATCCTATCAAAAATGATCAATTTTTAATTATTTGTGTGTGTGTGTGTGTGTGTGTGTGTGTGTGTGTGTGTGTGTGTGTGTTATACATGTATACATAAGCACGTGTTTGCAGAGACCAGTGGTCAATATCAAGTGACTTCTTTTATCAAGCTGCCTTATTTTAGGAGACAAATCTTCTCACTGAACTGTGCTTACTGTCTTGGTCATCATCATCGGCCATTGAGTCCCGGGATCTGCTTTTCATAATATCCTTGAGTACCAATATGTGGCAGTGTGTCCGGCCTTTGACTTGATACTAGGGATCTGAACTTAGATCTTCAAGTTTGCAAGTAAGCACTTCACCTACTGAGCCATCTCCTCTTCCCTAAGATATGATTATATTTTTTAATTACCAGAATTAAGAAATTGGTTTATTTTACTTTTGCATTAAATACAATTAGAAACAAATACAGAAAATATTTTAGCAAATATTAAAAAATAACATAAATCCCATTTTTTGCTACTAAAATTCAAAGTCTCAGAACAATAAAATTTGTCTATCTTATCAGTATATAAGTGTTGGTTCCCTTCAGCCTCGAAGCAGGCTTTTGCAGACCTCTGCTGCTGTTAAGCATAGGGCCACCTGCAGTGGTTATCTTCTGATCTGCCAAGCCAGCTCTATTGTTGCACCTGCCACTGTTCTTCAGAACAGTGGCCTTTCAAGGCAGTCGCCACTCAAAGCTCCTGAGATTCTCCAGAGACACCTTCCTGAAGATCTGCCTACTGGCTCATACCTGAACTACACTCCAAGAATGGGTGGTGGGGGATGGTCTTCCCCTGCTTTATAAACTCAGAACTTTATTAAACTTGTGGGCTTTGATCAGAATACCTTTTGTCTTAGCCCAGTTCTATCTCGATGTCTTTTCCCTTCCATCCCAGCCTGCCTTTCAGGTCAGACCTGGTTCGAGTGTGGCCTCGGGTGGCCCTCTCATATAAGCACATAAAAACAAATATAAACTCACATCTAATATAAATATAAATAATATCTATGAAAAATAGTTAACACTAAGAATGTCAGGATATTTTAAACAGTTTTTAAAATTGTTTTGTCTAAATACATTCCAAATGATGCCCCCTTCCAGATTCTTCCTCCAATAGTTCTTTACCCCATTCCCCCTTTCTTTTGGCTCTGAAGGAGTGCACTGACACCACCCCCATGGAAGAGTTAGGGATAGTATTGAAGGAGTTGAAGGGGATTGTAACCCCATAGGAAAAACAACAGTACTGACTAACCTGGAACCATGGGAACTCCCAGACAATAACCCATAAACCAAAGAGCATGCAAGGGCTTGTCCATGGCCCTGACACATATGTAGCATAGGATGCAAGTTTTAACATCAAATTTGAATCACTAGGTAATAAAGATTTCTAAATTTAAAAAAAAAAGGATGTCTTGACCAGTGCTTACAAAAAAGTAGTTTATATTTCAATTAATTAAGGAATACATGAAATCCATTCTATAAAACTCAAGTTTTAGCTCTATAGCAGAGTTAGACTTTCATATGAGAAACTGAATCTTAGAAAGTTTAATGTTAAGCCCAAGGGACAAACTACATTAGCTAAGCCCAAATCTTGCTCTCAGGTTTTCTGACTCTGTGCTTCCTACACTATTCAGGCATTCAATTCTTGAAAGATATATTTTTTTTTAATTTCAAATAAATATCTTGAAAGACCCCCTGGAGGGAGACCCTCACTCAAATCTCAGGAATAGCGCGCACCAGTGAGACACTGAGATCAAACTTGCTGCAATCACAGGAGGAAGTTTATTGAAGGCAAGACGAGACAAGATCTCAGGCCAGCATGCCGGGGTTTGAAACTCCACGCAGGGGTAGAGGAGTTCGACCCTGCTTGGGAACTTATAGAAATCTAAATTATCCTTCCATAATACATAATTTGTGTAACTTCTAAATTACAGTTCATTGCAGGGCATGGTGACGCATGCCTTTAATCCCAGCACTTGGGAGGCAGAGGCAGGTGAATTTCTGAGTTCTAGACCAGCCTGGTCTACAGAGTGAGTTCCAGGACAGCCAGGGCTATACAGAGAAACCATGTCTCGAAAAAACCAAAACCAAACTGCCACACCCACTCTAGTAGTGGCTCACATCAGGTCTAAAAACCTGAAGTAGTCCTGAGGAAAAAGTGTCTCAAGGAGACTCAGCCTCCTGGAGTCCTGGCATTTCCAATAATCTACATATAGGAACCCTATCATCATGTTAGTATGGTGTATGCTCTCTCTCAGTATTATTAATGCCTCTAAAGGCATTTGAATTTTTACCATAGGTAAAGTTCCCACCAGTGTTCCAAAGTCCTAAAAGTTCCTTAAAGCCAGGAGCTTGTAATTTAGTATTTACCAAGGCCTAGGAAATAGGGGGGTTGTGATATTGCATTATTCATGAGAAGGTCTGCTAGTGCAGAACCCCCGGGGGCTAGCTTTCACAAGGCTCAAAGGACAAGCACAAATTGTAACTAGGGTGTGAAATCTTTACCTGTCTTTAGCTCACCCTAGACAAAACTGCTTTATCTTAATTGTAAACATTACCTGGCTCCTGTAAGTCCCTTTGAAGTCATTCCTCTGTTTTGTGTCAAGTAACTTGAATGTACTTTACCTACTGTGACATCCTACTCCTTTGTTCTCTTTATAACACTGGTGTTCACTTTATGAGAATGCATTCAGTTTTACGCCCTCTCTGGTGTGGACTGTCTGTCACTCATTCGCCGGAATCCTCGCTCACCTGCAACCAAGAGACCCAGTTCCACACAGATTAGGGACCCAAAGTGAGGCCTGTCTGTGGCACCAAAACAAAACAAAACAAAAATTACTGTTCATTGTATTCACAACACCTGTTATAAAAAAACAAAACTCAGAAGTTTGCTGGTGTTCACATTTGAAGCAAGATAAAGCATTGTGCAATCTAAAAACTATAATTTTGAAAAGGATAACACTGAAGTTTGAATGCACACAATAATTTGACCAATAAAATAAACTCAGTAACCTTACATGACAAAGTATATGAACAAACAGATATAATAAATAATTAGCCCATTCCCTTGCAGAAGTGTGACTAACTCTGTTCATCTCCTCAAGACCAGTCTTTGTTTTTCCTCGATTTGGAAAATCAGTGACTTTATTCTCTGGGCAACGTTCCCAGCCTCAGTATTTAATCACTGACTCTCAGTGGTTGGCAGCTCTGATTCTTCAGAATGTATGGAGAGTGATATTAGCTGTCATGGTGATTAGCCACAGGCATTTAGTTTCCAGGGATTAGAGACAGTCTTGGTCTATAATGGGTTTCCTCATCCAAAATGTCAATATTGCCAGTTGGAAACACTGGTTTTCCTAAGCCTGGTGAGTTTTTTTCCATGTTGTTAGGAATTAGCAAGGAAGGACGAATATGTTCCCTTCCTCATGCCAATGAAACATGGAAGGCAGACCATAGTGAACTTTGGTGACTTTCCTTGTGTGAAAAAGACAAGACTAAATATCCCTTGAGCACACATTTACTCCTGTTCTCTACTTTTAGCTTATTAGAGAAGAAGGTGGTGGGCTATGAAGAGTAGTAGCAACTGATTGTGAGGAAATCAGTATATTGAGGAAATAAACAGGAGGACAAAGAACGATGCCTTACTGAATCAATTTGAGGAAGGAACTTCATACTTCAACTACTAAGTAATAGGCAGCCTGCATGGCAAATGCTGATTCTCAGGTGATCTGAGGATAGCTTTATGGTATGTATTAATCACCATGATCTATTTCTTCAGTAAACTTGAAAATATAACATGTGAGTACGTACTTTGGCTCTGTCTTAGATACATGTCTATAGTTGTAAACACACATCATGACCAAGGGAACTGATTAAAAATAAATAAATCAATAAAACCATATAATTTGGGGCTCATGAATCCAGAAAATTAGAGACTGTGACCAGCATGGCAGAAAGCATTACAACAGGCAATAAGGCATGGCCCTGGAGCGGAAACATAGCACTTACATTTCGAGACCCAACCAACCATTAAGGAAAAGAGCAAAAGCTAACTGGGATGGGAGACTTTTGCATCCCCAAGGCTCAACTCCAGTGGTATAGTTCGTCCAACAAACCCTCTTGGACTCTATTAACCAATTCAAATGTAATTTTTTTTCTTCAAATAGTTACATGGCCTATTGATAAAAGTGCACTGAATAGTTTTATTTCAAATTAAATATTAATAAAATCATACGCAGTTTCGTTTATTCTTGCTGAATACTTTTTACAACATAAAAAAGTTAAGATTTTTTTGTGTACATGTGTTACGTATTGTAGTACACGGATGTTCTTATGAGTATGTTTGAAATGTATGGGTACCTGTTGATGACAAATGCTTGCATTCAATCGGTCCTGTCCTCATACTTACCATCTTACTTTAGACAGACTCTTTCACTGAACCCAGTACTCAGTTGGTGGAACGGCTGTCCAGCACAGCAGCACTGGAG
Source organism: Mus pahari (assembly GCF_900095145.1). Taxonomy (NCBI): domain Eukaryota; kingdom Metazoa; phylum Chordata; class Mammalia; order Rodentia; family Muridae; genus Mus; species Mus pahari. Next base: position 73,389,201 of record NC_034598.1, read on the forward strand.
AAAACTTGCCTTTGCCATCAGTTCTAGGCAACAGATCGTCAGAGTACATCTTTTCCATAGGTGCGGGGGATCCAATCACAAATAGTCAGATGCTCACATGGAACAATTTCTCCACTGAGAGGTCTTCCTAGCCTAACCGTTAACAAGTGGTTGTATAAAAACTGCTTATGAGTTTTCTGTTCATTTCACTCAGTGTATGCCTCCAAAACCTACTTGTGAGAGCATTAACATTCAAAGGGAAATGTCTTTGAAAAATAAATAGAGACAATAACTGATCTAGTAAAGTTAGTAAGAGTAAAAAACATGGAGGGTAGTAATGAGTTTCAGAAGGCAGATGATCTTATCAATGTTGGTGATCAAATTTTGTGATTTCAGTTCTAGCACATCTCTTTCTATATATTAGAAAATGTTTCTAAAATTAGAGAATGGAAAATGAATAAACCATCTTTTGCATTATTCAACAGAGGATTTGCTTATTTAAAATATTCTATTATTATGATATTTATCATGGTTTGATTATCTATCTAATTTATTCAAACATTCAAATATTAAAAAAAACACTTAATATTTAAGCTAATGTATATTCACCCTCCATTTAAAAACCATGCTTTCAAATAAGCCATGGAAAATGGAAATTAAGATTGGCACCTATGAATCGGGATCACCCAAAGGTTTGAGAAGACTGAGCTGAATTTAATATTATATACAGGTTCCGACATTGTATTCATGGATAAATCCTCCAGTAGAATTAGACCTTTGTTATGCACCAGCAACCAAAGCAGAGTTGTGATGAGCATTACTGAACTGTTAGATTTTGAAAGTGCAGTGGCCTTTTGGATTTATACTTCATTGCACAGTAATTATAATAACAGTGTATGTTCTTGATTTTCTTCCCTTAATAATCTTTAAGTGTGTTGAAGCAAGTATCTTCCTTAAACAGTCACATCAGTTTCAATTTGGGCTTTCTGTTTGTATATTATCTCTAGAGTCCACCTCCTTTCTTTTAATTTGGATATGAGATCTTATTGTCTAGTAGGAACATTCTCAAACTCAACCACACTTTTACAACCTTCGTTAGAGTACAAGGATTATTATGCATCTGCCACTGTGCTGGTATCAACTTGGGTGACGGAAAGGGTAAAATTAGATGTAAGAACTTAGAAACTCATGTGTTAGACAGGCAGTCTAACATTGAGTCACAACCACAACTTTAGCATTCACACAATTATTTTTGTTTTTGAAAAATAGTCACATTATAGTAATTCCTATGAACTTCAAACAATAGAAATTTGTTTCTTCACATTCGTAGACTACAGAAGTTTAAAAATCAATATCACGTGATGATAGTTATGCTATAATGCCCCAAATTTGGCTGAGACACCGCTGACCTTAACTCCTGCACTTAGCTTAGCTGTGAATTTATGCACTGATCATCATCCACTTCAGAAAGACATTTCTCTATGATCAGAGACCAGCAATAATCTATGTTAGAGGGGATGAATTTAGAGGTTGGCTTCTGCTTTCATCAAAATGAAAGTAGTTTCAAACCTGAACTAAGGTTTCTTGCTTCTGTAACAAACAAGTGTTTTCTCCTGAGAAGCAGGTCCCATACCTGATTGCAAAGCAGTTAGTTATCTACCACACAAAACATTAATGTTACTGTCACATCCATGGGTATATTTTGACATGCCAGCCAGTATTTCAGTTCATTGTGCTCCCAGGTAGCTAAGAGTTTAAAGATTTTTCTCCCAACTAGGTTACATATTATCTTCCCATACTATCAAAGCTATCCAGTAAGAAGGGAGAATTTTTAAGTGCCAACTTTGCTGAAGCCAGACCTCACTTGGTTCCGTGATCTGCGTGGAACTGGGTCTCTGGTTGCAGGCAAGCGAGGATTCGGCAAATGTGGGGTGACAAACAAATACGGACATAAGGGAGTGTGGTATCTGAATGTAATTTGTCAAATTGAGCATNAGACTATTTATACAGAAGAAAATAGGGAAGTTACACAAAACACCGGAATGCAAACGTGGAAGGACTGGCAGGAACCAACTGGGATAGAATTAAATGTTAACAGCTGGGATCAAAAACAGCTCCACCTAAACTCAGCTTAAATTTAGTAACTGGGGGCAAGGGCTTCATGCCCTTGCCATAGTTCCTATAGTCCACCTTCCCCCTAGGCCATTGTAAATACTCCTGTATGGGTGTACTCAGCTACCTATGGTTCTAAGTATCTACTCTGGTTCCTCTTTAAATCACAAACTTCCTTCTTAGAGAATGGTAAATTCCTGTGTAAGGCAGTGGTTTAGCTACCTAAACCCAGGGTCAACTCAAGGACTGACTGCCTAGGATCTAACTTGGCTATGTATTAAGGAAAAGCACAAGAATCTGTTTTCTAACTAAAGCAAGGACATTGGAGCATTCATTTTACAGGATGCCACGATTCCAGGAGACTAAGTTTCCGTGAACTTTTTGCCTCGGGACAGCGCCCAGGTTTTGGGGGGGCCTGTTACACTTGTCACTACTGGAGAGAATGTAGCATAACTTGATTTATCTATGTCTAGTGACTAATGCGTGTGGTGTCTTTAACAGCAGGGTCTTATTATCAAGTCCTGGTGGGCAACCAATATTAATGTGAAAACCCTGTGCTGTTTGGCTCAGGAAACATCATGAAAGAGGGAGCAGAAATATTGTAAGTCAGAGAGTACCACATTAAAGCAATGCATTCTGTATATTATAGTGGCACTATGTTCATGAACTCACAAGATCTCTGGTTGCCTGCATTTTAACCCAGGGTTACAAAGGATTTATGAGCTCCCCTATCTAATTGAAGAGCCATGAGCTGTTGGTTTCTGAAGAATGGAGAGTCAGTTTCCTTTAAGGTTGTGGATACTGGTGGGTCAATAACATGTACCATGTTTTTGTGTACCATATTTAAATCATCTAGTATCATTGAAGTCATATAAAACTGCTCTGGCCCGCGGGACGCTTTATTTCATGTTCCTTGAAGGGGATCACAAACCTAGAGAGAAATGGGAATAAAGAAAGAGACGAAGACCTTGATGTCTGTTTAGGTCTTGCTGGTTCCCAGGAGTGGCCTTGCAGAGAGAGAGAGGGGGAAGTGCTCTTGACAAAGAACTATGTGGCTTTTAGCTACATACTGTGAAAACACCTGGGCTGCGGGATGCCCTGGGTGTAAGATGCCTGGGTTTTCTCAACCTGGTCCCTGACATAAAACAAGCAAAATAGAAGAGAAATGGGTTATCAAAATTTAAATAGAGTTGGGAGAAGTAGAAATGACAAATATAAAGTTGAAAGAGTTAGAAGGGTTATGAAATGTGACTATTAATAATTTCACTAGACATATTTGACAATGCTAGATATACAACAATGCTATCCAACTGCACTGTTACAATTTCACTTGAAAATAAAACATTTAAAAATTAAAGAGTAATTATGCACTATTTGGGAGTTAGGATTGAACAATAGAACTTCTGAAATAAAAACAGCTATTTATTAACTCTTAAGTTTGCTTAAGAATTCCCTTCATTGAATTAGAATCACCACTCTCATCCAGTCTTTTAACTTTTCTCAGGACCTAGTCATTACCTACTTTGCCAACTTGATGTCTTTTACTTATTTTTTCCTTAATTATTAAGTCCACTTTGTACTTCCCATATAGATACATGGAATTATGGTGTTTTGCTAGTATTGAGTATCTTACCAGGGGCTATACTTTCAAAGAAAATAAACTTCCTCTTCCAGCAAGCAATTTTCCCTAGAATGGACGAATGAAGTAATTAATTAATGAATAAAAGAAACTTAGAAAAATAGTTGTACTTGTTTTAGAAGATAGTGTGCAAAAAAAATTTATGGATTTGTGAAAAGATTCGAAAATAAGCACTTACTTAAGAAGGAAGGGCACATTTAACTATAGTAAAATTATGAACTGGCTTTTGGTGTCCAGTCAGGAAACAATCAATAGAGTAGAGAAATATAGCATTTATAGTAACCTAAAGAAGACCTATGTAAGATTAAACCATGCAAATTTCTGAGATAGAAGGGGTACCCACATGCTTTTTACTAGTGGGTGTTTTCTGTGAATAGTTGCTATAGGAAGAAGATTCATCCTGCTTTGGGGGTGTGACCACTGGTATTTTTCATATGCTCCAGTGGATGTCCCCATGCCCTTCTACATAAGAATAGCACTAATTGCACTTATTGGATTATACATAGAAGGAAGGAAGGAGGGAGGGAAAGAAGGAAGAAAGGAAAAAAGGAAAGAAGAGAGAAAGAGAGAGGGAGAAAGGAAGAAAAGAAGGAACAATGGAAGAAAGGAGAAAGAAGAAGAAAGCAATGAAAATATGATGAATGACATTTGGAGAATGAAGGATGAGAAGGACATGGGAAGAGTTGGTAAGAAAAATAAGGAGCTGAAGCGGTTTCCAGCCCCATAGAAGGAACAGCAATATGAACCAACCAATACCCCCAGAGCTCCCAGAGACTAAACCACCAATCAAAGAGTACACATGGAGGGACTCGTGGATCCAGCTGCATGTGTAGCAGACAATGTCCTTGATTAGTCATCAATGGAAGGAGAGGCCCTTGGTCATGTAAAGGCTCTATGCCCCAGTGTAGGAATTCCCCAGGGCCAGGAAGTGGGAGTGGGTGGGTTGGTGAGCAGAGGATATGTGGAGGGGATAGGAGTTTTTCAAGGGGAATCCAGGAAAGGGGATAATATTTGAAATGTAAATAAAATATCTAATAATAAAAAGGTAAAAGAAAATCATATTTGGGCACATACATGCATATATGTAAATACCATTTAGCAGATGAAGAACATTCACTGAATAATGAGTATGGCCTTCTCCCCCCCTTCTCTCTCTCAAATAAATATATATATTTCTTTGTCACTGTCACCCTTTTCTTTTTTTCTTTCTGTCTCTCTCTCTTTCTTTTTTCTCTTTCCTGTCATTAAGGCAGTGGTCAAAATCAAACTTTTTGGTGAAAACCTATACATTATCTTTAAATCATTGTTTCTGAGTCACTAACAAAATTCTATTTCTAAAGCTCTGAAGAAAAATAGCATTGTCTTTTTTCACAGGATCAGTAAATTTTTAAAGCATTTTGATATAGATCAAGTGTCACATCTGATATTGGATTCAAACTGTTCACTAAGTTCAACTTGTCTCTGGCATTTATATTACACTTCAGAATAAAAAAATGCCATAAAATTTGAAAACTTAAAATGAACTAAAGTAGTGTTTCTTGTGATTGTAACTCTGTAAAATTTGGATTATGTAAATGAACCATTTGAATAATTCTCTATTTGCCTTGATATTTAAAACTCTATCAGTACTAAAATGAATGAAGTATCAAGGTTACATAGACTCCACAACTTGGATTAATAAAAAAAAAATTATGCAAATGTAGCCTTAGCTTGAAACTATGTATTAATGATAATTAATTATGATGATCTCGTAACATTTTATTTTCTAGTATATCTTTTTTCTATCCATAAAGTTGAACTGTATCAATGATTCAAATAAATTCTTAGAGTATAATAAAATACTTAATATAGAATTAACTGAAAGATATATATATATACATATACATATACATATATACATATATATATGAATATAAATATGAATATGTTAACTAACTGTAGTTTTTGTTTAGTCTTCAAGACTTAGACACACAAAAAACTTTTGACATAATGACTTTGATAATGAATGTATCTATAACAATCACAGAAATATTTTATAAGTTTTAATGAGTATTATTATGAACTAAAGTTTGTAAATTACTATAATGACTTTTAAAGCTCAGAAACAAAATATACTTTGTTATTTTTTATTTCAATAGTTGCCTTGAGGTTATTGTTTTATTTTGAAAATGAGTGGTTGGATTTTATTAAATATAAAACAAAGTCTGTCATAGTTTTTCTATCATTTTAGATTTAAATTAAATCTAAAATAACCTCAACCTTGATAACATGAGTTTGATTGTGAGTTCCCATGTGGAGGACGGAGAAAGCCAACTCTAAAGCCAACTCTTTTAAGTTGTAAGCTCATATGTGGCCTATAGTATGTGTACATACATGCTCGTGCACACACACATACGTCAAATAATGGTAAAACTTTTGGGTCAAGAGCTTTGTGGGTGGACTGGTGTTTTCATTGTTCCACTGGGTTACCTGTCTGGCTACAGGAGATGGCCTCTTTGGGTTCCACATACCTATTGTTGTAAGTTTCAAGTAAGGTCACTCCTACTGATTCTTGTGAACCTCCCCTATCCTAGATCTCTGGAACATTCTTGAAATACTCCTCAGCATTCAAACCCTGCCAGCTGCAGTGTTCCATTCATTCTCATGATCATCTGACCATCTTCTCTCTCTCCCAGCACTTGATTCTGAAACACCTTCCTAATTCTCCTCCCCATCCTTCTCCCAGGACCCAGCTCCCTCACACCATCTTCCTCATAAGACTATTTTATTCCACCTTCTATGTGAGGTTCAAGGATCCTTGTGTGTGCCTTCCTTCTCATTTAGCTTCCTTGTGTTTGTGGAGTGTAGGATGGGTATCCTGCATTTTATGGCTAATATCAACTTAAAAGTGGATACATGGCCTGTATGTTCATTTTGTCTGGGTTACCTCACCCAATATGTTATCGGTTTGCTTGCAAAATTAGCAATGTCTCTGTTTTTAAAAGCTGAGCAGTATTCCATTGTGCAAATGGACTATATTTTCTGTAGCCATTCTCTGAAACACAGAAGAGAGACATGGATCAAAGTCTAAGGGAATGGCCAAGAAATAACAAGTCCAACTGGAGACCCATGGCATGGACAAGCATCAATTCTTGATACTAATAATGATACTCTGTCCTGTAGACAGGAAGGAGCCTAGCATAGCAGTCCTCTGAGAGACTCCACCAAGCAGCTGGCTTTTACAGATGCAGAGACTCACAGCTAAATTCCCTGAAGGATATAGGAACTTGACAGGCATACCAACAGATTCAACTACCCTAGACCCTTTGGGGGATCTCAGAGACTGGACCACCAACCAAAGTTCATACATAGGCTCAACCTAGGCCCCGTGTACTTATGCAGCAAATGTGCAGCTTGGTCTTCATGTGGGTCCCAAACAACTGGAGCAGGGGCTGTCCCTAAAGCTGTTGCCTGTCTGTGGAATTGTTCTTCTACCTGGACTGCTTTGTCTGCCCTCAGTGGGAAAAGATGCTCTTACCTCTGCCAAGACTTGATTGAGAGGGTAGGGGGATCCATGGGCTGGACAGACCTCCATTCTCTCAGTGGAGAAGGTGTCAGAGAATGGGTGAGCGACTGTGGGAGGGGGTAATAGAAGGTTGCAGGACAGCTATCAAGATTTAAAGTAAGTAAAAAAAAAAAGGAAAAATTTTAAACATACACACACAGATATGTATACATTAAGTAAATGTAAAACAATTTTAAAGTATATACTATAATTTAATAATTTTATTATCTACATTGAATATATAGTCAGATAGATTGTCTTTGCTTGGTTCTATAAACTTTGTCATGATGTGAATACTTGAAAGAGAAAACAACATATTGTATATTTGAAATCTAATAGGTAGCTAAATACAAACTAGTAGAAAGATTATAGTATGTATCCATTTAAATTCTAAAATTACTTCTTTTAATATTGGCTATGCATAGCTCAATGTTTATTGGGGAAGAAAGTAAGTTAGGGTGAAATTTTTATTTGCTTGTAAATATGTTCATGGCTCTGAAAGACTAATGGATGTTAGTGAAGTTGCATATTACTTTTTTTTTCTCTCGTTTATTCAGTTTATTTGGCTCAATATTTCCCTCAGGTACAATTTGATTCTGCACCATAAACCTGTTAATTCTGTTTGAATTTTGAATAAATCACATAGCTCACTATTCTGTAAGGTCCATTTAGTGCACCCTTGGTGGAGAGATATTGTTCTACAATGATAAAGACATATTAGGGCTTTATGTTAACAACAAGGTTTAAACATAACACCGAAATTTACAGCTCCTGTTTTATTTATTTTTATTTTTTTCTTTTGTAAGCACAGTCTAGTCAAGCATTAAATGCATGCTAAACAAATAGCCAATAGTCACAAGAGAGTTGACAACTTAAATCATTTAGATATAATGAAGATAAATAGCATATATACATGTGTGTAAGTCCAGCTCTACAAAACTTATGTTGTTGCTAGGCAACATCCTTGGGCAGTTTAAATGTATTTCATGTAATAAAGTGACCTGATTGCATCAGAACACACAATAGACAACACACACACATACACACACACTTACACACACAAACAAACACACATGCCCAAAGCCCAGAGCAATTGTATTTGAAAAAGAAGTGCAGCCATAAAGTGTATTTGGATGTACACATGGGTGACATCAAAATAAAATTGTTTTGTTGAAAGTTTCAGTGTGTAAGTTTATAATAAAAATATGACCTGTCATAGGGTCCTCGTCACTCATAGTATACATAAATACTGAAGCCATTTGTTTTCTGATTTGAGTGAAAGGTTCTTAGGGGATTTACACAACTATTTGAGATGATTTTTATGATGCCTAAAACAGCTGGAACAAAATAAAATAATATTCTTTTGTCGGTCATGGTACTGGAATATAATAATATAGTACACACTTTACAAACATGCAAAAATTTATCTTTTTGTATTTTAGACACAAACTTTTCCTACTTTAATTTATCTTAGACATTTAAGTCTATTTTTGATCTAATGTTTGATTTTATTCTTTCAAATTCATGTAGTTAATATATTACTGAAAGAAAATTTACAAAGGAAACATAAAAACTAGGGGATGAAAAAATAAATTTTGTATACACAAATAGCAGAAATGGATTAAACATAATATATATTATATATATATATACATATATATGTGTGTATATTATATATATGTATATATACATATATATACATATATATGTGTGTATATTATATATAT
>NC_034598.1:73398363-73400014 GCF_900095145.1 Mus pahari
ATATATATATATATATATATATATATATATATATATATATATATATATAAATCAAAAAAGAGGTTATCAATTTGAGAATAGAGGGGAATTGAAGGAAGGGAAAGGGGATAAGTCATGTGGTTATATTCAAATTAAAAATGTAAAAAAAAAATTATTAACTATTTACAAACAAGTTAAATATCTGAAACACGACATGAATTAATCAATTTTTTCCCAAACTAAAGGTAACCCCAGTCTTCAATTTCCAGAATATAATGTTCAACTATTTTCTTGGTCATTTTTGTTGTCCTCTGACTCGTATACAATTGCTTTTATTTCAGAGGTGGTTAAAAAATGTCTGTACATTCAGCAAAGCTTAGCTTAAGAAAAGACATTTTTGCCCTGACATCTCTCTTCTTTACCCCAGCGGAGGCAGCTGAGCACTACAGAGGAATCTCCACACCTTAGGTTCTTGGGAATCACAGGTGAGTGGAATACAACATCAACTCCAGAGAATCCAGAAGGGGCTTAAGCCAGCAGGAACAGGGACCTAGAGGGAGAGCTCTGACCCCAGGACTCAGAAGGAGAATCAGAGCTCCAGACTTCTGGAGACCAGCCTTGGGAGAGGAGAGCTTGCCTGCAGAGAGAGCTCTGACCACAGGGACACAGGAGAGAGTTGGAGTGCCAGGAGTGCTGACAGGGGCTAACAGAATCACAGGAGGATCAAACTCCAGCCAGGGACAGCTTGAACATTAACGCCAGAGTTTTTCAGATGGCGAAAGACAAATGAAAGAATCTTACTAACAGGTCTTCCTTATTCTTGATTTTCTTGTGATTTGGAGACTGTATCTTGGATATTCTAGGTTTCTGGGCTAATATCCACTTATCAGTGAGTGCATATCAAGTGAGTTCTTTTGTGATTGGGTTACCTCAATCAGGATGATACCCTCCAGATACATCCATTTGTGTAAGAATTTCATAAATTCATTGCTTTAAATAGCTGAGTAGTACTCCATTGTGTAAATGTACCACAGTTTCTGTATCCATTCCTCTGTTGAGGGACATCTGGGTTCTTTCCACTTTTTGGCTATTATAAATAGGGCAGCTATGAACATAGTGGATCATGTGTCCTTTTTACCAGTTAGAACATCTTCTGGGTATATTCCTGGAAGAGATATTGCTGGATCTTCCAGTAGTACTATGTCCAGTTTTCTGAGGAACCACCAGACTGATTTCCATAGTGGTTGTACAAGCTTGCAATCCCACCAGCAATGGAGGAATGTTACTTTTTCTCCACATCCTCACCAGCATCTGCTGTCCCCTGAATTTTTTATCTTAGCCATTCTGGCTGGTGTAAGGTTAAATTTCAGGGTTGTTTTGATTTACATTTCCCTGATGATTAAGGATGTTGAACATTTTTTCAAGTGCTTTTCAGCCTTTCAGAACTTCTCAGTTGAGAATTCTTTGTTTAGCTCTGTACCCCATATTTTAATGGGGTTATTTGAATTTTTGGTGTTCAGCTTCTTGAGCTCTTTGCATATATTGAATATTAGTCCCCTATCAGATTTAGGATTGGTAAAAATTCTTTCCCAATCTGTTGATGGCCTCTTTGTCTTATTGACAGTATCTTTTGCCTTACAGAAGCTTTGCANTTTTATGAGGTCCCATTTGT
>NC_034598.1:73400675-73421666 GCF_900095145.1 Mus pahari
AAACACAGACACTATTGCATATGCCAGCAAGAACTTGCTGAAAGGACACTGATATAGCTATCTCTTGTGAAGCTATGCCAGTGCCTGGCAAATATAGAATTGGATGCTCACAGTCATCTATAGGATAGAACACAGAGACCACAATGGAGGCGCTAGAGAAATTACCCAAGGAACTGAAGGGGTCTGCAACCTATAGGTAGAACAACAATATGAACTAATCAGTACCCCCAGAGCTGGTGTCTCTAGCTGCATATATAGCAGAAGTTGGCCTAGTCAGCCATTGTTGGGAAGAGATGCCCCTTGGTCTTGCAAATTTTATATGCCCCACACATGGGAACGTCAGGGCCAAGAAGTGGGACTGGGTGGGTAGGGGAGTGGGGGGGTATAGGGGACAGTCAGGATAGCATTTGAAATGTAAATGAAGAAAATATCTAATAAAATAATTTTTAAAAGACATTTTTCTTTTTATATGTTTTTCTGAAGTTGATATATATATATATATATATATATATATATATATATATATATATATATCTGACAGAGTTAAAGGAATGAGTTGTATAGAATAGCAGAAGGGCTGCCATTTATAAGAGATAGACTGCACATCTATGAAAAAGTGCAATTTTAAATTGTAAACTATTCCATTATATATTTATTTTTAATTAAGTTGAATTTTTCAGTACTAATTCCAGTAAGCTATGCTATTACTAGGAAAATGATACTCATGATAATGGAAATAAGGAAGATAAGAAACTACAAATTTATTTTAAACCAATCAATTTATGATAAATAAATATCATCTTCTATGTTATGGTGATTAGTAAGAAACATAGAAAAAGTCTATGATATAAAGCTGACAGATCAACAACAGTGGTAACAAAAATTGCCAATTATAAATGTCTTGGTATAATCAGAATAGGTAAGTAAAAATACTCAAAGGATAGCACATGCTGTTGAGAATGTGGTGCAAGGAGAACACTGATCCATTTCTAATTGTGAGTGTAAACCTGTATAACCACTCTTGAAATCAATATGGTGGTTTCTCAGAAAATTGGGAATAGATCTACTTCAAGCCTCATCTACACCATTCCTGGGCATATACCCAAAAATACCCTCTACCATCTCACAACGACACATGCTCAGCTGTGTTCAGAGCAAGATTATTTGTAATATCCAGAAACTGGAAACACTCCAGATATCCCTCAACTAAAGAATGGATACAGAAAATGTGGTTCATTTACATAATAAAGTACTATGTACATATTAAAAACAAGGACATCATGAATTTTGCATGTAAATGGATAGATCTTGAGAATATCATCCTGAGTGAGCTAACCCAGTCCTAAAAGGACATGCATGGTATGGACTCAGTTATAAGTGGATATTAGCCGTAAAGTAAAGTACAGGATACACATGCTCCACTCCACAGACCTATTAGGAAGCCTAATATCAAAAGAGAGTCCAAGGGAGAACTCTTTAATCTTTCTCAATGGGGAAAATAGAATAGATCTCAGAGGTGGAGGGAGTGAGAGTGGAAGAGGGGATGGGGATGGGGATGGGGATGGGGATGGGGATGGGGATGGGGATGGGGATGGGGATGGGGATGGGACTGAACATGGGGATCAAGTGTCCAGAAAGCAGGGGAGAGGGAACAGACATCAGAGCAGAAGGGTGCACTGGCAGGGGGAGCTCTAGGGTGAGCCAGAGACCTGATACAGGCTGAGGAAGCCTCAGGGAATCTACAGAGTGATTCTTGCTGGGATTTCGTACAGTGGGGGAGATGGAACCTGAAGTGGCTACCTGTGTAGACAGGCAGGACTCCCGGTAGAGTGATAAGGACAGAAATCCACCAATAAATTCTTCGACTTAAAATATGACCTGCCTATAAGAGGTGCAGAGACAAATACAGAAGCAGAGACAGAGGGAATGGCCAACCAATGCCTGGCCCAACTTGAGACCAATCCCATGGGAAAGAAACAATTTCTGTTACTATTAATAATACTTTGTTATGCTTGCATGAAGGAGCTTAGTATAACAGTCCTCCAAGTGGTTCTACCCAATAGCCATAGGAAACAGAATTAGAGACTCACAGCCAAACATTAGATGGAGCTTGTGGAGTCCTGTATAGAAGATAGAGGAAGGATTGAGGGACCTGAAGAGGACAGGGACACCACAGGAAAAGCCACAGAGTCAACTATCCTGGACCCTCATGAGCTCCCAGTGACTGAACCATCAACCAAAGAACATACATGGGCTAGACCTATGTCCCTTCACATATGTAGCAGACATGCAACTTGGTTTTCATTAGGTTCCTCAACAACTGTAGTGGAAACTGTCTCTAAATTTGTTCCCTGCCTGTGGATCCTATTCCACTAACTGGACTGTCTTTTCTGGCCTCAGTTGGAGAGGATTTGTCTAGCTCTGAAGTGTCTTGATGTGCCAGGGTGGGGTGATACCTAGGGTATGGGAACTTCACCTTTTCAGAGGTGAATGGAAATGGGAATAAAGGAAAGTTCTGGGGGTAAGGGTACTGGGAGGTCAGAGAGTGCTATATTGGAGTATAAATTGAAAAAAGCAAGCAAGCAAGCAAGCAAGCAAGCAAAATGTTTAAAAATAAGGTATTGGTATATTTGGTATCTTATTATTGATGGACATAAATATAGATATAAATGATTCATAAAAGGAAATCTATTAGTGGAATTGGCTTGCATAATTACTAAAACTTCAGTGCTAAAACAAGCTGTTAGCTGGCTAGATATTCTGAGAAGCTAACAGTATTCTAAGCTTGAAAACGTGACAAGTGTGTTGTGTGGGATTAAGGGACATCTTAAGGGAACTGAGATTTATTTCAGCTCACAATGCCAGAGATATTAGCCCACATCTTTTCGTTCTACGTAATCTGGACACTGTTGAACCAAGCTTCTTGGTAGGCAAATCATCATATGGTAAACGGGAAACTTAAAATAAAATCTCCAGGGAACAGTGTAACCTCTAGAGGCATGCCCAGCATTGTCTTCTTCTCCATCAAAAGCTCAATTCTCTGTTTCCCTCACGAGCTAAAATGTGCCACGAGCCAGGTAACAATATGTGAACATAAAATAGGGCATTGTATTATTATGACCATGAATATTTCCCACTAGCTTTGCATGCCTATGCACCGATGGGAGGGTTGGATTTAACTGGCTATGATTAGCTGGTTGGCCTTTGGCTGAGTTAGTGTAGATGTCAGAACAGAAAAGGGCAAAGGGAAAAGTGTTGGAAGAGGAGACAGGCTCTTCTAAAATTAATGTTTTATGTGTAACTAGAATTTTTTTTTTCACATCTTGTCTACTTAGAAGCCAGTTTGAAAAGCAAATATAGGAATGTCAAGAAATAAATTTCTCAAGAAAATCATTAATACATGCCGCCTTCCCTTTCTCTCCCTACACAATACTCTAGGAACAATTTGAATAAACTATTGAGAACACAGATACGGAGGTAACATTACATTCTGATAGTTTTTATTCCCTGAAATTAATTTTTAGATTGAAATCTTTGAGGTAAATTAACTCTCATGGGAATGAACTTGGAGCAAAATATAAACCTGGAGATTGTAAGAAAGGATTTTAATTAGTACTAAACAAACACTCAAATCAGGAGATCATCTGCATTAATCAATATGGTTTTCAGACAAATAGATTCTTGCTTCTTAATTATTCCCCTCACAGATTTAGTGTTTACAATACTGTACATGCTCTGCAAATCACAGGAAGCAATTCTGTTCTCATAAGAACAATTTCAGGCCCTAGAGCCTCTTTTGTAAAATGCAGAGCACATATTACTTACTTCTTATTGACTTAGACAATGTATGAGCTGTCAGAAAAACCCATTTTTAAGAACTGTAACAAGATTTCCTAACTGTGGATATTTTAAAACAATCATTAGCTACCTTTTCAAGCTATAATAAATCCCCTTCACGTTGAAGATCTATATTCCTAATCACTGAGTCCTTTCCGGGTTTTTTAACTAGTGTACATTAATGGATGACTGCTCAATAAGGGATTAGGCATCTTGCTAAAAGTGTGCCTTTGTTTTGGGGTTATTTTATTTTGCCCTGAATGGAGAAAATCACTTATTAATTGATGCTGCTTTCCCCAAGCTGACACTTTCCTAATTTCATCAAGAAAAGCAGTAGCTATTTGAGGCTGTTTCTTCCCAAAATCACAAATCATATTTAGTTTATTAGACCCAAATACCTCCTTTTTTTCCCTGTATAATGAATAAAACCCATAATGTGATTGGGCATCATCTATACTGAGTCAAATCAGAATCTTTAACAACAATGTAGAAACACAAATTTTGGGTTACTACTGATGAAGAAGACAAATCCTAGTTTCTTTTGTTTCTATATTGCTACAGGAGAGTTGGGGGAAGCAAAAGGGATTGATGAGACACTGGGTAACAGCTGGACTCCAACGTTTATTTTATTCTTCACATCTTTGGAAAAGTAATACATCACATGCCACATGTTCTTACCCAGTGAGTCATTTCTTCAGACCAGAAGTAGTTCTTATTCAGAGAAGAAATAAATTACAAAAAAAAAAAAAAAAAAGTGCAACAAAAGAAATTTGCTATCAGCTGGTATAGAAAGAAACACGACAAGTTTTCAGTATAATGAAAGTGTGAAATATAAAATCTTACCTCATCTCCTATGCATCTGGCATAATCAACTCCTTTATGAATCAGAAACTGATTTATCTCTGGACCTGATTTTACTTGAGTGGTAGGGTTCTGACAAAAGACTGTTAAATCATGCAACAGAAAGAATAGGGGCCAGCTCTACTAAGAGGCACTGGCTATCCATTTGAAGCCTGACAGTATATTAATTTAGCATTTTCACAAATTCCTGGGGAAATACACAATGTTACTAATTGTAGCATGGAATTAATTCCCTATAAACAGTTAATATGGTAAATATCATATTAAAGTAAATACACCTCTCACTTATGAAACATCACCTTCTAAGAAAACAGTTCACTCTAGAGTATTATGTATTCGCATTTATGACCATGGACTAGAGACTACGTTTTTGTACCATTGTGAAGTAAATATTGATGCCTGGTAATTTGGAAAACATCTGTATAGTCATATAAATGATTATAAGAGAAACAAGATTTTGGAGCAAGTGTCTGATTAACTATACCTTGCAGAATAAGAACAAAAATAGTTGTCTTATTGACATGAATATTGACAATGATGTCATAATTTTTCTTTTTACTTTTCAAATTTTCATTATTTGAACATTTTATTGAAAACAGATACTTTTCTCATATACAATTCTCTGAGTATATTTTCTTCCTTCTAATTGTCCTAGTTTTGATTCAACCTCCCTTCCCATACAGGCCCACTCCTTTCTGGTTCTTATTAGAAAAGAACAGGCTTCAAACATATAACACTGAAACTATATATAGTATGTAAAAGATAAGACAGAATCATCACATCAAAGTTATACAAGGCAAACTAACCAAAGGAAAAAAGCTTGAGAAATCACAAGAATGAGAGACCCAGTTTTTCACACATACTTAGTCTTGTGAGGAAATTACTCAACTGAAAGCACTATTATATACACAGAGGACCTTGTAGAGACCCATGTAGGACCAGGCCCTGTGCTTGTTACTTCAGCCTCTGAGTTCATATGAGACTTTCTTAGCTGAAATAAAGGGCCTTGCTCTCCTGGTCATCTCCATCCCCACTGGGTCTTACATACTCTACCTCCTCTTCTGCTGGGTTCTCCTGGGTATGAATAAATGTACAAAAACATAAAGAGGAAGAAGTTGTAGAAAAGTCTTTAAAATATATTAGCAAGAAATAATATGGTTACAAGACTAAGTTATTTTGTGTGCTGGCAAATATATCTTGTCACTAATCCATAGTACTTGTTTACATGAACTTTGAAACCAGTTCTTTGTAGAAATAATCAAATTAAGATGATGTCAGTGAGACAGTAGGAGACAATATGATTGACATCCCCAGAAGACAGTGTTTAGCAAACAGTCACAGCAATGAACACTGGAACCAAATGAGAACAGAGACACTTAGGAAGAAGAATAAATGGCAGGGTTGCTATCAAAGAACATAGTTAAGAAAACACACCAAAAAAGGCTCTTATACAGTGTTTCAAAAATCTGTGGCCTTAATGACCACTCTGTTTTAGAAGTTCTGAGTTTCTGACTTGTGAGAAAATAGATTAGATTTGAAGTTACCCACGTAGCCCAATATTGTCAAAATAAGTGCATGGAATGACATTCAATAAGACTTCACATTAACACTCTTTGAATATTAGTTAGCTCTAAGAACATAGAGGCAAATAGTTCTGTGGTCATGGAATATTGCTTAGGTTTTTTTCATACTTTGATGGTTTATAACATATATGAAAACAATCTGAACAAATAAGAATATAGTTTATGTCATGCCAGATTAAAATTACAAAGTTTCTCATTAAATTACCAAATGACTAGAGTAATATTCAGTGATTAATGAATCTGAACATATAAGCATGCATTGACCTCTCTCTCTCTCTCTGTTCTCTCTCTTTCTTTCTCTTTCTGTCTCTTTCTGTGTGTCTTTCTCTCTACTCTCTCTCCCTGTCTCTCTGTCTCTGTCTCTGTCTTCATTTTCTTCATTTTGCACACACACACACACACACACATATATTCTTTTGGTGATTGAGAAGCAGGACCTAAGCATGTGTTCAACCTCTAAGAAAGATCTCTGGCTTTGGGGTTCTCAGTTGCTGATATTCATTAAGCCTTGAATACACACTAAACTAAAGTAAAAAAATATATAAGTATTATTAATATTTACCTTCCACCACATCTATGTATAGAGATCTTTAAAGTTTCTAACACACCCAAAATATGTGTTAACTAATGATTTCATTTTCCTGTTTTATATCATTGTTTTTATTTTAATCATCTATGTTACAGAAGACAGCATTTCACAGCACTTTCCCCATGGAACCGTTCCTGAACCTTGATGGAGTATTATAAATATTCCATTGGGGGCTAAGTATTCAATAGCCACTTACTCTCAACACACTTACCTGTTAGGAGTTTCTGCATTTATCCCTGATTGTACACTGTCCACAGCAAAAAGAAGCTTCTCTGACAAAGGCTTATGAAAGCACTAATATATGTCTGTAAACATAAATATCTAGAAGGTATTTGAAAACCACCACATTATGTTCATTATGTTCATTTACTACAACAATGGTGAGTTTCGTCAAGGGGATCCCAGAAACACCTCAAAGAGTGCAGACCACTTACTGCCTTTGAACTTGTTTGCTCAGCAAAACTAGATGGTAAGACGTTATTGCTGAAAACATCACACGTTTTAGTGATGGAACACACAGAAATTACAAAAAACAAGCTAAAATTTTGTTTCTGTTTTATGTTTCTTTGTTTTTGTTGTTTTGTTTTGTTTTTCTTTCACAGTCCTAGAAAACCTATGCAGACCACTATGGGAGAATATTCATTAATCATTATAAACATAATTCATATACTAATTGGCCAAATAGTAGCATTGTGATTGCAGACCCTTCTCTTATTCATGTAAGGCCAACTTTGCAGGAGGGAATTCCTGCCTAGTTAAATATAAACTTGTTTCAAAAATCCATGGTTGGGACGGTTATAAAAAGCCTAGTTTCTGAGACAGAATCTTTCACTGAACATACTGATCATACATAGATTTAGATAGAATGGGTGGCCGATGACCTCAAGTGATTCCCCTCCTTCTGCCCTGCCACACTCTGATCTTCAGTGGTCTGATTATAGATCTTCTCCCTTTGTGTTCTGCTTGATATCAGTGCTGGATATCCAGATTCAGGTCCTCATTCTTACAAGCAAGTATTAATTGAGCCAGAGTGCCTAGTAAGTCTAACAAAATGAAGACCTAGAATTTAGTAATTCTTACATATTTGAACAACCTCATTAAATTTTCAAAGCCACAAAATATTTCAGTAACATGTTTTTAAAAGTCATATGATGAAAACAATCTGGAAGTAGAAAATATTTGATGAATATTTTTATCTCTCACATTATATAACTAAGAATTAATGGACACTATATTGAATTTCCATTATCATACAGACCTTTTATTGTAAATTAGTATTATATATAAACTATTTAGTAAATACATTATCAAATAGTGTATCTTTTTCTATATTTTATAGTTTTCAATATAATATTACAAAATATTCACTATTACCTTAGGCTAAAGCAAGATGAAAGTATTTATCTTGGTTAAGGTAGAGTCGACAGATTTATAACACACAACAGGCAATGAATAAATTACACATTTGGAAACAGAAACATGAAACCAAGTTAATGAATAAAGAAAGCTATTGGTAGACAAAGGGAAAAAAAGAACGAGATTTCAAATGTAATCAGCAAAGAAAATGGAGAAAGTTGACGAGGTTTTGCCAGGAAAGAGTTTATGACATTCAAATTAGCATTGGCTGAAAGGTGAGGTCAAATATTCTGTTGAAGTAACCAGTAGAAAAATCCTAAGGTTTGTTTTCTTTCTTCCCACCCTAAATAATTGTCACGCTTCTCTATAGTTTGGGGATTTACTACAACCAGATTTATGTTAGAAATCAATAAATAAAACCTATTTTTCAAAACTTCATCTACTGTATTGTATCTTTTGATAAAATATATTTATTGGGAAACAGTATAATATACTTGTCTATATCCTTTCAAAGATTATTTACTTTATGAAATGTTCTAAATGTGGAAATATTGATATTGAAAAATCGTTAAATTGTTAAATTTTATAATTTCTTATGCACAAAGAATGTCTTAAGGCAGGCAAATATCTGAAAAATTCTTGCTAAATATCTAATGCACACATTTCTAAATTTTTAAAAACCATTAATATTTAAAAATAAATAAATGTCTGAGAATGGAGCTCAATAAAAAACAATAAATTTGCATATCGGAAGTGCTTGGTTAGTATATTTATATTCAAAATAAAAAAATACTGATAGTATTCCAGTCTTTTGACTTTGTATTTGTGTATGCATGTGTGCATATAAAAATATATTTATGTGAAACACACATAAGATAATAACTTTATAAATCATACACATACATTCGTAACTACTTATAGGTTTGATCAGATTTAACATTTACATTAATAAAATCCATGTCTGCCATAGAGTAACTTTTGAGGATGAGGACAGAAACCCCTTACTTTACCTTGAAAGGAGTAGAAAGTATGACATTTTATGGCCTCAAATAAATATTATGAAGATAGTTAGGGTTAAATTAAAGGCTTCCAGTTCAATAGATAAGTAAAAATTGAAACTCAGTTCGAAATGAAAGGTTCCTGTGGGTGTATTTGTTGTTGTTTTGAACAGTTTTATCTGATGATATTTTTTATGAAGGCATTAAAAAGGAGACTATTTCATATGCTCATGCAATCACTAAACTTTTCACAGAAAAGGGGATGCAGGTAGAGCCCTGCAGTTGTTGATTCTCATTACTAAGCGATGTCTTGAAGATTGAAGAATGTCATGAATAGCTCTTGCTTTTTAATGTAAATATTGAATAGAGGGCATGTGACAGAAATTTGAAAAAAAAATGTTAGGAATAAAAGTACTTAGAATTAGTTTAAATATGATTTCCTTTCCTTTTCAAAACAAGCCACAGCAAAGTCTACCCTGTAGAAATGTAAGTTAATGTTGAAATATGAACCGGAATCATGGGTGATTCATATAGTAGACACAAAATGCAGTTTGCTAGTTTTCTGAAAATGCAAATTAACAGATAATAAGTTTATTCATGGAATATTTAAATTTTAGCAAGCTTTAAAGCTAGGGCAAATCTCAGCAGCATATAACGCTGAGGTATTTTGGGTTATCTTTAAATATTCCAAGGTCCTCTCCATAAAACATAAACCACAGAAGATACCCACAATGCATTAAGAATCACATTGTTCTTTGGCTTTGGATCAACTTGCACTTTAATGTACCCAGAAATTTGCAACAGCTCTAGTCCAGAAATGTATTCAACATTAAAGTTTACCACAAAAATCTATTTGACTATAAACAAGCACAATGGGTCATTAATATCTGGTATAATATTTCTCACAACATCTGAATATTCCTGCCTAATTATCTCGATGCTTTGAATGTTTTCTAAAGTGGCCCACATTTTAAAACTATTTTCCTACTGAGAATATCACTTGCAACACATAAACCAAATTAAATATTATGTGACTCAGAATCATAATGGCTATTATGAAGACACACACACACACACACACACACACACACTCACACAGGCACACTTTAAACTTTAGTCTCTTTTTATTTGACTTTTAAGTTTTTCTGTGACAGAAATAAGGCAAATATCTTCTTCACGAATATAAATAAACAGCTGGTCAGTTTCATGATGTCATTGGGATTAGGACACTAGGAAAAAAATTCTTGGGCATTCCATCATTTCTTATTCAAATGTCTTATTGTTCCCAGTTATCTACCCTTTAGTTAGCATAAATATAGGCTGAATTACAGATTTTATTATTTTTCAGTTGTCAGACATAATGCTTATGTCAAA
Organism: Mus pahari; assembly: GCF_900095145.1. Classification (NCBI taxonomy): domain Eukaryota; kingdom Metazoa; phylum Chordata; class Mammalia; order Rodentia; family Muridae; genus Mus; species Mus pahari. The sequence continues at coordinate 73,411,274 of NC_034598.1, forward strand.
CACCTTGGTACACTGAGAAGTTCTAGATAGCTATCTTGGCCACTAAAGATAGAAAAGGAAGTATCAGTTTATTTTCCAATATACTCATAGATTATCAAAAAGAATATCAATAATAATATATTTTAAAATCATGTCACTTTTGATCTTGACAATCATTAAATTGGTATAGCAGAAAAATCATAAAAGACCAATAACACTGTTTGTTGGAGTGCTGAGTTACCTTAATCAACTGACTTACAAACAGATTTGGATTGAACCAAAATTAAACCTTTAAAAATTGACTTTTAGGACCTTGATAGCTTAAATCTTGAAAAGTATCATAAGTGGCTCTGGTAGACTAAACTATCCAAAACTTGTAATTAAGGAAAATAGATTTTTATGGAGCACAGGAGAATGAGAGGGGAGGGCAAGTAGATGAGAATGTGGCAGAGAAGAATGAGAATACATAACAGGTCTATGAAATCGAGATAGGACTGCATTGATAATAAAATCTGCTCCAAGAAAAAAACTCATATTTCCTTCTACCAAGATCATTTGGATAGTCTTTTCTTTAAGGCATCATAATCCAGGTCACTGTGAAATAGTCTGAAATGTACATGTACATGCACTTGAGTGTCATTTAATTTGCGAACCTATTGTGTTCCAGATTTATAGAAAGAAAATAAAAAGGAGGACCCTGGTTACAGTGACAAACCAGCTTTTGGGCAGTGCATCCCTGCAGCAAAGGTTTAATATATCTGATTTGTCAAAGTCAAAATTCTTGCTAATCTTTCCTGTCACTGTCAAAGGCTGGGAGTTATCACCTATACAGTGAGTTGTATGGAGTAGGGAGACTGATGTACAAAAGGTAAAACGTTATCAGTACACATATCCGAATAAAATGATCATTTGGAACAAAGCTTCAAAAGGCATTAGAAAATAAGCCCTGTTTTCTAAGATGACTTTTCAATTCTCTTTTTTATGTTGTTATGTGAAATGTAAGTTAATCTTAACTATGTAGTTAAAGAATGCCTTCAGACTATAGGATATTTTCTGTTTATATTAGATAGCATGGGTTTTGTCATATTGTACTATCTTAACCTATTATTATTGAAGTTAACATCTAATATTTATTTCTTTTAATTGTCTAAAACAATACTTTATAAATTCTGTTTAATATGAAATAAAATTATTTATAGTAAAGTATGAACACATATCACTATGTAAATATGATTTCCAATTTAAAAAAATTGGAGGAAGTCTCAGAAAATGTATACATAGCCTGTTTTCTTTAAGTTCTATCAATATTAATAAGTTTTTCAGAAAAAAAAACAACTAAAAGTGTGACTACAAATGTAATGATATCCTCTACTACTTAATACTTATGTCACTCCCACTGATAACTCTGTTGTTGAAGATTTCTGCAAACACTGAATTATGTTGTAATCTAAATTTCAGGGTTTTTTTGGATAACTTATGATAAAGGCAAAATGAAAAAAAAACTGCTGCATTTATCTATCTATCTATCTATCTATCTAGCTAGCTAGCTAGCTAGCTAGCTAGCTATAAAATGACTAGTAGCACAGTATTTCTTTTTTCCTTGACTCAGCTTATAATGTAAGTAAAAAAAATATTTCATATGTTTTTATATTTGGTTTGGAAGTCTCCTCCTCAAGTGTGTGAAAGTCATAGCACGTGTACTTTCAGGTTTATGTGTCACCTTGCTTGATGGTTCTAATTGCTTCTAAACTTGTTTTAATTGAATAAATATCAACAAAAAATCATGCCTATGTTCTCTGGAGTTGCATCTATCCATATTTATATTTTGGAAGAAAAAGTAGGTATTATCTATGCCTTCATTTTAAAAAAACTAAATATCCAGAAGCATATATGCTACACTCTTCTATACCAAACCCAGATTCTCTCATTTGTTAAGGAAATTGTTTTGGTGTTGCTTTAATGTTAGCAGAGTTCTTTTTCTGCCTGAGTTTTACCCATTTACTCCTTGAGAGCTCACTGCTCATGAGCTCTCCTTCCCCAGGATGATGAGAACACATTCTAACTTATTTCTGTACAGAGCAAGGTTTTTAACTTACAGTGAAATTTCTTACTTTTCATTTTTCTGTGTAAAAATAGATGAAATTACACAATTATAAAAAATATACTTAGCAGTGAGTTTTCAAGATTATCCAACACACATTCATACAAGTGAGCATGCTCATATCTTTTCACATTCAGGAAGACCATGTACAGTCTCAGCACTAGTTCGCATTGGTTCAATAATAGAAAATGTCATTCTTTTTTTATATGATAGATATGAATTACATGATTGCCATGTAATTTCTAAAATGTCACAGAAGGCGCAGAACCTTCTCAATCCAATGGGATATTTAAAAGCTATTCTGTTAAATGTATCAGTTCTACACTACTTCATATTAAGTTATAGAACTAGGAAAATGAGCACATTATATGTAATCTTTAACCAAAATTATTTCATCTAATCCTATAAAATTGATGTCATTATTTCCATTTTAAAGATGAAGAACTGGAAGTTAGTGGAGCTTGGTTTAATTACCCATGCTATTAACAATAATAGATGAATGAACAGAAAGAGGAGACACACTAAGACTTTCTGAACTTTTACACTTTTTCCTTGTGTTTCCATTAGAGAAGAAGAGAAAAGCAGTACAGAGGGGAAAAAAGCATTGAAAAGCAGGATTGGTATCAGGGACTTAAGATTCTGTAATCCTGGTATACTTATATATTGGTAAGTTACACATGTGTCTTAGTTAGCGATACATTGCTGGGATGAAACACCATAACAAAAGCGAGTTGGGTACAAAAGGTTAGATTGCATTTTACCACCACATCACTGTCCATCACCCAAAGAAATAAGGACAGGAACTGGGCTGAAACCCAAAGGCCAGAAATAATAGAGAAGTTCTGTTTATGCTCTTGCAATTCATGGCTTTCTCAGCCTGCTTTCCTGTAAACTTCAGGGCTGCAAAGGAGTGGCCCCACCTATCAAGGGGTACACACTCTCCCATCAATCAATAATTAAGAAATTATATTACATGCTTGGTGTGTCCCAAGCTTATGGAAGCATTGTCTTAATTGTATCCCTCTCAGATGAGTATAGATATGGGAAATTAAATTTGGGTAATTAAAATCTACATATGGCTATATTTTTATTCAACTTGACATAAAACTATACAGTACAACCTAATAGGAAAGGAAGAAGTTAATATTGCTTATCAAATCTTCTACTTTCTGTGTATATAAATAGTAGCATTCTATAAGAGAAATTTTAATATGAGAGACTCTTCTGAGATTTCTCAGACACTGAAACAGACAGCAAACACCATCTGATATGAGGCCCTCAGCAGATATACAACAGAGGACTGCTGGGTCTGGACTCAGTCAGAGGAGATGCAACTAACCCTCAAGAGACTTGAGGCCCCAGAGAATGGGAAGGTGGGTGGGTGTTGTGGATTGCCCTGGGGCTAATTATATTTGATGTTAATTCCATTCTCCTGTAAGTGGTGGCTAACGAGGAATGAGTCAGCACACAGGTGATTTCCTGTAAACCTGCTTCCCACCTTAATTTGTAAAATAAAAGAGAGCTGATAATTGGGCAGATAAAAGGGAAGGTGGAGCAGAAGGAGGGGGAGAGAAGAGGAGGAGGAAGCTGAAAAGCAGAGCAGAAGCACATGGCATGGAGAAACCACAAGTTCTAAGGGGTCTCATAGATATGGAAGATGGTAGTATAGCAGTAGATCTGCTCAATCTAGGCACACAGCACATATTCATATTAATTGTGCTGTGTCTTCATTGCCAGAGAATATTTGGGAGGAGATTTACTGCAACAGGTGGGGTGGGAGGTGGGGGAGTGGGAACATCCTCTTGGAGACTGAGAGGAGGTATGGAATGCGGAATAGTCAGAGGGTGGACTGGGAGGGGGATAAACTCTGGAATGTAAAAAGAGATTAAATAAAATTTATTCATTTCTGATAGAAAAAACATGAGAGTGTTTATAAATGTTCATAAAGTTATTTATTAACCATCTAAGAAAATTTATAACTTGTATGTTTAATAATTTTAGGGAGTGGTAATAGCAAACTAAAATTAAGTATAATATTAAATTTTAGGCTTCACTTCATGCACAATATAATTTATTGAATGACAAGATTAAATGTAGGATTTTAAATCAGGAAAACGAAAAAGTTAAGATGTAGCTCGAATTTTCAAACTTCAGTGAAATTACAGATCTATCTATCATCTACCTATCTACATTTCTATCTATCAATCTATCTACCTACCAACCTATCATTTATCAGTCTCTATGTCATATCTCAATATATCTGTTCTGATTAGCATCATTATCATACTTATCACATTAGTATAATTTATCATCTCTGTAACTATCTCAGTATATAACATTTCAGTGCAATAAAATTGGCTTAGCTTGTTAATAGCCGTACTCTGTGATGAGTTTGGATAGCAATTGGTGAAAATAACATATGGCTTTGGTAGTAGAAGAAAATATAGTGACAAGGTAATTATTGAAAATGTTAAAAAATAATACAGTTTTAGCAACATTCAACTATTACAGAAGCCTGTTAACATAAATTTACCCACACACCAATACTCTAACTCCCACATATATTATTAATCTCTCTATCCTATTGCAATGTATCTATTCTTTTATCATCATTATCATCTTACTCATATTCTTGCAATTTATCATATCTATAATTATCATATCTTTAATATAACACTTTCAGTGCCATGAGATTTGTTTAGCTTGTTATTACCCATCCATATAAGTATATACTTCATACACACACATACACATATATTTATTTATATGTGTATACATACACATATTTATATGTGTATACATACACATATTTATATGTGCATTTATAGTGTCATGACTATAAATTAGTATATATATATTAGTATATAGTATATATATATAGTGTTATAACTAATGTAGAGTTTTAATACTATTTGTATTAGTGTCACATGAAATATAATTATTCAACAAATTCTGATATGGAAGGAAGGAGTTAATATTTTTTTATGTTATCTTCCATTTTTATATCCACTTCTCACCAAGTTCAGCACTGTGGACCAGATACAGTAAGAATTTAAGAGTCAAAGTGATATATATATATATATATATATATATATATATATATATGTGTGTGTGTGTGTGTGTGTGTGTGTTTTAAAGATGCAGCTTGACAGATATAGATATAGATATAGATATAGATATAGATATAGAGATATAGATATAGATATAGATATAGATATAGATATAGATATAGATATAGATATAGATATAGATATAGATATAGATATATAGTAACTCATAGCAGTTGTGACAGTTTGGACAAGACCTACATAATCTAAAAATATTTGAACAAGAGGGTTATGGGCACAAATATTGTATAACTACCTGAGGGGCTTTTGATAGCTCTTAGAAGAGAGACTAAGTACCAGGTATGGGTTTTGTCACATAGAACAGGCTTTGGGTATAATATATAGTATTTTGTTACTCCTATTACATTTGTGGCAGTATTGTACCGAGAGACATTACTGTCCAGGTTGATCATTACTGTAGCTCTTATAGTTCAGAGATGTGGGCTGTAATGCTGATGGTTACAATTCTCCTCTGTTAGCATGCAAAGCACTTTCTAGTACTATGAAAGCTAGAGAGTAGAATTGAAACTTTTTTTTTAATGGTTTTTTTTTTTTTTTTTTTTTTACCTTCAGGAAGAATAATGGGTTTGAGGAAAATAGTGAAAAGGCTTTTGGTTATGTATTATTGTATAACAATAAAGTGTGNAACCANTAAAAGANNTAGGTGAAGAGAGAGAGAGAGAGAGAGAGAGAGAGAGAGAGAGAGAGAGAGAGAGAGAGAGAGAGCTGTTTCCCAAGTGCAGCTTCAGAAAGACAGTGAATGAGTCACCTGTCAGCCTGCACCCGCGTCCTTGCCTGAGACTCTGAATTCACACTGATCCTCCTATTCTCCAGGCTTGTCCTTGACAGTTATTATAGGTTTAGATGACGATTTCTAAGCTTGTTGGATTGATGCCTTTTGGATGTTTTTCCCCTCTTGGTTTTGGTTTCTTTTCTTTCTTTCTTTCTTTTTTTTTTAATTTTTTTATTATTATTTTCTTTATTTACATTTCAAATGCTATCCCGAAAGTTCCCTATTACCCCCCCCCGCCCCTGCTCCCCTACCCACCCACTCCCACAACTTAGCCCAGGCGTTCCCTTTTGCTGGGTCATATAAAGTTTGCAAGACCACGGGGCCTCTCTTCCCAGTGATGGCCGACTAGGCCATCTTCTGCTACATATGCAGCTAGAGACACGAGCTCAGGGGGTACTGGTTAGTTCATATTGTTGAGTATCAACTTGATTTTACAGAAATCTCTGTCTCAAGTATGTGGAGTTTTCAAAAATTGGGATTATCTTCAAGCTTTAGTGGGCATGCAAAAACTTGTTTTAATAGTCTATAGCATTTAGCAATCTAAGGAACCTGGATGACTAACAAATCATAAAGAATTAACCCATATCTGACATCTGGCATTAGGCTTTATTAACCTGTGGTGTCGCGTTCATAGTGTGTGTGCGTGTGTGTGTGTGTGTGTGTGTGTGTGTGTGTGTGTGTGTATGTGTGTGTTGTATATATTATGTGTAGGTATGCACGTGTGTGAGTGTATGTATACTTATGTGTGTGTGTGTATGTGTGTGTGTGTGTGTGTGTATGTGTATGTGTATGTTACAAAGCTTCCACATTAGTATATTTCTATCTAGATTTTTTTAAATAGAGTTAGTGTTAGTTGTCCCAGACTGTATATGCTTCTCTAGCCTGACCTCCCTTTTCCCATCCTATTTAACCATTCTTGTTACATTATTTTTTTATCTTAACCCATTTTCAGGTTTTATAATCAAATAACTTAGAATTTTAGAATGTTTCAAAGAATTATGTTCAAAGGACATGGATTTTGCATCTGGTTAAAAAAAAAAAACCTGGGAAGTCTGTATATGGTAAAACATATGGTAATGTCTAATATAAGCTATGCATCTAATTATAGACAAGTATGTTGCTTTAATAAGGAGAAATAAAGTTCCAAGTATTCTCTAGAAAAAAAAAAAACCCAGCTAAAGTTTCGGAATAAAGAAAATGCATCAGGCCGGAGGAAACCCTTAACTGTCAGAAGCAGAGGCCATCAGAGTAAATATTTCTCCCATTACATGATGAGAGAACAGCTGGATTTTCGCAAACATTAAAGCTGTGTGGAATTAGAAGAAAAAGAAAAACAAACAAACAAACAAATAAAAACATCTAGGGGAGAAAGAAATAATCTTTATTTTCATAATGAATAAGGAGAGAAAAGAAGTTTCAAAAATGACACTTTTTTAAAGTATGGGATTCTGAAATGAATATCTGTAACGAATCACGGTGGTGTTATTCTTATGTAATTAGTGATGAATTTGCCTGGCTTCCCTAAATATTAGTATTTCCCCCACAAAAGATAAGAAATCTGGAGAAAGATATTTTACCAGGATGATGTCTGAGACTTGGGTTAACATAGAACCGTATACTGGACTCATCAAGAGGTAGAGGTAGGGTGTGGACACAAGGTACTATAAGGACTGTTGATATGGCAAGCAAAGTTAGAGTGTGCGAATCTAAAATCCTGCGAGATTCTATAGCAGCAGATTCGTAATGTGACTCAGTGTTATGCTTGCAATTTTCTCCTATCTTCTGGAATCCAGTGTGAATATATCTGTATGCATATATATGAATATATATGTGTGTGCATTGTGTATTGTTTATCTAATTACATAACTGGTATTTCTAAAAGTATATATAATGAAGACAATATATGACTCATGTCCTGGCAGGATTTATTTTGTATAAGAGTAAGGTCATAGTGGTAAAGATAGAGTCTTACAAAATCAATATATGGTATTCTGGTTAGATGTTGCACATACTGCGATTTCAAAAACACAGGCTCTTAAAGCAATTCTAAATATTGAATTGTATAATTTGGAGAGTTTACAATGTAACTAGTAATATTTTATCTCCTTTTAATCCAGAGCAAAACAATTTTTCCAGTATAATATATATGTCAAAAGCATAAAAATGATTTGTGTTGAATGAGTGCATGCTAAATTGTAATTAGTTCTTTTCAAGTATGACATAACGGAGTTTGATCATCTATATTCCCACTTTCTTTCTCTTCCCAGTTTCAGTGCCCTTCTCTACCACTCAACTTGCTATTATTATTATTATTATTATTATTATTATTATTATTATTATTCCTTCATGACTAGTATTTGGCCCCCAAGTAATCTTGAATATATGTTTTTTTCTGTGGAGTACAGTTGACTTAACAGGGTGTAAAATCAGAAGAATCCAACAATTATCAATAGCTCAAGTCTTGGGGTGTGATTTTGTGTGTGTGTGTGTGTGTGTGTGTGTGTGTGTGTGTGTGTGTGTGTGTATGATCTAAATGAAAGAATGGTATGGTCACTTGAAACCCTTCAAACTCATGAGTTAAAAGTGGAAATAGTTTGTTAAAGCAGAACATTTATTTTCATTCCACAAGTTACCAGTTTTGATATTCCCTTGCTTTAGGTTCAGTATTTTTTTCTCTTTCTTTAAACTCCCTTTCTTTAAGTGATTTTTTTTTATCTCTGCTTTAACCAAACCTAACTTCAGTGTAAAAAAAAATTAAGCCTATTTGTTAAATGCTCATTAAATTTGTGCAAATATTTTATGTTCATTTTCCTTAAAATTCAGGGATTTTTTCACTTCTTAAAATAGTGAACATGGTAAATAGACAGTAATTTAGTTTATAAAAATTGAGTGAATAGGAACATTTATTAGAAACACACCAGTCATTACAAATTATCATTTAGAAGCTAGGAAAGGTGTCTTGGTGTGCAAATCATAGAAGGGTTACATTCAAACTCGATGGACACATAAACATGGATCAAACCAAGGAGCCAAACCAAATAAAATTGCAACATTCAAGTTTATTTTCGTTTGACAGATGAGATTTATCTTCAATTGCAGCTATTGGTTCTTTCAAAATTTACATCAGTGTTTCTAAGTTATTGCTTATTTAAAAGAATGGAGCTACAAAATTGAAAACAGAAAGCTATTAGTACCTTTGGATTTATATTGTTCTAACATGTAAATGGGATATTATGTACAAATCATTGTGTAATTAGGTTCATATGTTCACATACAATTCTACATATATACTCACATATGAAATTTACTTGAATAAATACATTTGCCTTCATGGGCACACACACATATCGTTCATATATATATATGAATATATACATATTGATTTTTTTATGATATAGATGAATTAATGGAAAGCTGATAATGTGTAGTTTTTTTGTATACTTAAAGACAATCAGTATAGGCCAAAAGATAAGAACAACAAACCGTACACTTTGCTCACTTAGACACATTTGTTTTATTTAGTGCTAAAAGGAAAATCCATATGTAAACAAATTCACTAGAGTTTTTATATACAGGTTTCCCAATTTTGAAAATGAAAGAAGTTACAAAATTCCAAAAGTTTGGCACTAATCCCCAAGGCATACTTTTTGTTGTTGAATGGGTGATCAGTCATTACAATGTTGGACAGAGGAAAACGTTAACATGCAGAATAAATCACTATGGTTTCAATAGCCTTGATCTTGAACAGATTTATAGTATCAAACATCTCATAAACATATATACGTTCATCACCAGAGGTGCTCTAGGGTCCTCTACTTCCAATACAATCTAAGCATGACAGACAGAACTTAGTGTTAATCTTTATCTGCTACAACATAAGGCAATAGACATCATAAAAAATAAAAATTAAAAAAAAAAAAACAGCTTAAATCAGAAAACATTTTGTAACTTGTAACTCAGAGCATCTGCTCCCTGCAAGACCACTACTGTCTGGACAGACCTCTTATCTAATTCTTACCATGGAAGAGAAATAGAGAGTATCTCTCACTTACCAGATGGAATGATGCTTCAGCCTTGCTGTAGCATTCTGTGGATGGAACTGCTGATTTAAAAGACAAATCCAAAGTGTCTTTGTGCACACAACTGATCTGGCTGATCTCCAATCCCTGAACAACAACAACAAAAATCCAGTGTAATTGACTCTCAAGAAAGTGGTGTAAGCATTCATCACGATGTCAGTTACGTGTTGGATCTATTCACTGTTACACTTGTAGACATTTTATAAACAGGCCAATTGCATGTCTCCTTTCAATTCCAGCTGTTTCAATTTCTCCATTTAATGCAGAGATGAATATCTGAAGAAAATATGGAATTTTATCAGGTCATTGTATAGACACTGTACTGGCTAATTTT
>NC_034598.1:73421931-73440044 GCF_900095145.1 Mus pahari
ACAGCAGTATGGAAATGTAAGCCAAATAAACTCTTTCCTCCCCAACTTGCTTCTTGATCATGATGTTTGTGCAGGAATAGAAACCCTGACTAAGACAGACACCTTTAGTTTCTGAAAGTGCAGTCTCAGAATTGAAAAAAATATACACAAGATTTTAAATTAAGAGGACAAAATATCATAAATTTATTGTCTCTGTATTTTATCATTGGAAATATTAAGGCTACTATTTATACTATTATGTTAATGAGATGTCAATATTTTTAAGTGTCTCTCTTTTGTTGTTCTATAAAAGTAAACTGAACATTCAATATCTCACTTTTTGACAGACATCACATCAATGATGCCTACAAGGTACCCCAGAGCCTGAGTCCAGCTGTTCTTTGCTTCTAAGTCTCATTAAATATTCCACTGAACTTTTGTCCAAACCTTCAAAGGGACTTAGTCACAATAACATTCTTTAATTTTCATGGGAGCAATGATGGAGGTCACACAAGCCTGGCTCTTTTTCTGATTTTTCGCATTCAAAATTTATGGGAACATTAGGTGATTATAATTATGGGTTGCATGTTCTTTTTACCAAGAGAATGTGAATATTAGATCAAAACATAAGCATCAATAAAAACCACAAGTTCAAGCCAAATCACTCTGTGTGATGATCTAAGCCATACATTGATCTTACAGGGACACAAGCATGTTATCATTGCTTTGCTTCCGGAGTGTGTAAAGCTGAGTAATCTTTATTGGCTGTGCTACATTGGGAAACTAAAATCTAAAGACTTAGAAAGAGGTGAGTTTTCATTGCAGTTCTAGATCCATGATTTTGTGTTTATGAAATGTATGCAAATTAAACACAGATACAAAGTAATGTTATGGCTTTGTATATTAGGATTGTATAAGACTCTAAAAGGTATAAATTATTTCAATTTTTACAAATGAATAAAAGGTACATATTCTATAAATATAAACATTAATTGCAGAAGGATATTTAATTAAGTCATCCCCCAAACTGATCACAATCCAGAAGCACCAAGGTTGAATTTTCCTTATTCAATTGTTTAGCAATTATCTATAAAGCATCCCTAAAGATGGACCTTTGAAAATAATATATTTAAAGCACTCCTTTTCCCTCAATTAGAACATTAGTGGCAAATAATTTCAGAAGTTACCATATGACAGGAAAGAAATTTTTAATCTTAGAATTTTAGTGATTTACTGAAGAATGTGTTTATATTTTTAAATTTGACAAAGCTGTATCAACAATAATGAGCTAATTATTTACAACTGACTCTGAGCTTATTCCTAACAATATTTTGAGATGACTTTTAAAATTTATTCAATCATTATTCTCAACATCACATTTTTATATATTCTTGTGGTTAGACATAAAATAATTGCTACAGACGTCACTGTCAGGTAATTGGTGTCAGAGTAACTCAATTATTATTGCTTTATTTGTTCATGTGACTAAAGCAAGTATACTATGATCATAGTAAATGAACGGAATAAAATAATGCAGCAAAGATAAAACACACAGTCCTATGGTTTCTTATCAGTTAAACAGCCAAACTGTTTCTAGTTCCTGCCATTTTGTTTCTTTACAAGTATTCCCTCTTTATTTCTGTTAGTTAACGGTATAGCATAGATTTTTATTTTAAACATTGTGACACTGCTTTCATTCTTAATATGATCCATTGTAGATATACTTAAGAACATTTCTAGAAACAAAAATAAGGAACTGAAGTCCCAGAACTTTCTATCATAGAAATCATCTATTTCCCTGAAGAGAAGATAATTCCTGATCATTTCTGTTAAATTACTGACAATGAATAACAAACAAATCTTAACAATTACAGAGACACACTGTGATTGTTAGGGGCAAAAATGCCATAATCTCTGTGGAGAAAATTGCAGTTCCTCCTCCTGGACAGGTACACTTCAATACCTAAAAATTGTTTGTTTGTTTTTTAAAACTCAATTCCAAACCTTTTTTAAATGTCCGGTGAACTTTGCCGTAACGATTCTCATGTGCATCAATTATTCTTCCACAATAAATCTTTTTCAACATTGTAAAGAATTGTTTTAATATTACTGTGTTCTTAAAGTCAAAGCTCCTGTAGGTTCTCACACTTCCATTGTGCAATGCAAGTTCCTCACTGAAATTTGGAATTCAAATTTGGCTATTTTTCTAACTGTAATTCGAATTTCCAAATATTGCAAAATCATCTATTGCATTTCTTACCAACTAAATCATAGAGAGCACTAACAGACTTCTTTTTACTTAACTCATAAAGATTCACTATTTCCTTTTTAGAACATCCTCTTTTCATATCTATAAAAAGTCTACAATTCTGATATCATGAAGATCTTGGAATCTTAAGTTTACTTTATGTCTTCATTGTCTGAATAATTCTGGAATAATACTTGTCTCATTTAGGACTTTCACATATCTAAACAACTCTGTTCTGTTTACTACTAAATTTATATCTATATTCTGGTTTTTCTATTGATCTCTATATGATACTCCATTTGTGTATTGATTTGGACTGCTGGCTCCTCAGTAAACATTTCCTTGTTAACAATGACCAGCAAGTACATTAAAAGCATTGTATTTTTTTTTTTTTTGAAAAGTGGACCTTTCTTCAGTCTTCAATAGTTCAGCAAAAGTTAACAATAGCTCAGTAAATATACCACATTTTCTATATCCATTCCTCTGTTGAGGGATATGGAAGTGGGAGTAGCTAGTAGAAAGTCCCAGATACCAGGGACCAAAGAGGTCCCTAGGACCCAACAGGGAGGACTTTAGCCGAAACACCCAACAAAGGGGAGATAGAATCTGTAGAGTTAGAAGGAAAATTTTCAAATTCATCTGGAATAACAAAAAAATCTAGCATAGCAAAACAATATATTCTCAACAAAAAGTTACTTCAGGCGGTATCACCATCCCTGATCCCAAGCTGTACTACAGAGCAATTGTAATAAAAACTGCATGGTACTGGTACAGAGACAGACAGACCCAGTAATGAACCAACACACCTATGGTCACTTGATCTTTTACAAAGGAGGTAAAACAATCCAGTGGAATAAAGACAGCATTTTCAACAAATGGTTCTGGCTCAACTGGCTGTTAGCATGTAGAAAAAAGCAAATTGATCCACTCTTATCTCCTTGTACAGAGCTCAAGTCCAAGTGGATCAACACCTCCACGTAAAACCAGAGACATTTAAAGTTATAGAGAGGAAAGTTGGAGAAAGTCTCAAAGATATGGGCACAGGGAAAAATTCCTGAACAGAACACCAATGGCTTATGCTGTAAGATCAAGAATTGACAAGTGGGACCTCATAAAATGTCAAAGCTTCACTAAGGCAAAGGACACTGTCAATGAGACAAAAAGGCAACCAACAGATTGGGAAAAGATTTTTACCAATCCTACAACAGATAGAGGTCTAATATCCAGTATATACAAAGAACTCAAGAAGTTAGAGTTCGGCGAATCAAATAACCTTATTATAAACGGAGGTATAGAGCTAAACAAAGAATTCTCAGATGAGGAATACCAAATGGCTGAAAAATCACCTAAATAAAAGTTCAACATCCTTAGTCATCAGGGAAATGCAAATCAAAACAACCCTGAGATTCTACATCATACCAGTCAGAATGGCTAAGATAAAAAACTCAGGTGACAGTAGATGCTGTCAAGGATGTAGAGAAAGCAGATCACTCCTCCATTGCTGGTGGTATTGCAAGCTGGTACAATAAGTCTGGAAATCAGGTTGATGGTTCCTCAGAAAATTGGACATAGTACTACCAGAGGATCCAGCAATACTACTCCTGGGCATATGCCTAGATGTTTCGACTTGTAATAAGCACACATGCTCAATTATGTTCATAGCAGCCTTATTTATAATATCCAGAAACTGGAAATAACCCAGATGTCCCTCAACAGAGGAATNGATACAAAAATGTGATACATTTACACAATGGAGTACTACAAACCTATGAAAAACAATGAATTTATGAAATTATCAGGCAAATGGATGGATCTGGAGGATATCATCCTGAGTGAGGTAACCCAATCACAAAAGAACACATATGATATGTACTCACTGATAAGTGGATATTAGCCCAGAAGCTTAGAATACTCAAGTTACAATTTGCAAAACACATGAAACTCAAGAAGAAGGAAGACCAAAGTTTGGATGGGTCTGTCCTTCTTAGAAGGGGAAACAAAATACACATGGAAGGAGTTACAGAGACAAAGTGTAGAGGAGAGACTGAAGGAATGATTATCCATAGACTGCTCCACCTGGGCATCCTTCCCATAGACAACCACCAAAACCAGACATTATTTTGGATGCTAACAAGTGCTTGCTGACAGGAGACTGATCTAGCTATCTCTTGAGAGGCTCTGCCAGTGCCTGACAAATACTGAAGTGTATTTTCACAGCCTTCCATTGGACAGAGCACTAGTCCCCATGAAGGAGTTAGAGAAAGTACCCGAAGAGCTGAACAGGTCTGCAACCCCATAGGAGGAACAATATGAACTAACCACTACCCCCAGAGCTCCCTGGGACTAAACCACCAACCACAGAAAAGACATGGTGGGACTCATAGCTATAGCTGCATATGTAGCAGAGGATGGCCTAATTGGTCATGAATGGGAGGAGAGGCTCTTGATCCTGTGAAGGTTCTATGTCCAATTATAGGGGAATGATGGGTCCAGGAAGTAGGAGTGAGTGATTTGGTTAGCAGGGGTACAGGGGAGGGGAAACGAGGAAAGGGGATAACATTTGAAATATAAATAAAGAAAATAATTAATAAAAAAATAAAAATAAGTAATCTCAAATAGGTTATGTCAAAAGAGTAGACCCAGGATTGTTTGAAAAAGTGCTTTGGGATAAATCGTGGATGCTATTCCACACTAAAAACTACTGCCTCTATATTTGAAATCTGTATATATGTCATCAAAATATCTACATTTAAATAATTTTTATAGGTTATCAATTTCATCTCAATGAATCTAATTATAAAATAATTGTAATGACCATATATATAGATATTTAGATAAGTTGGATATTTAGATAAGCAGTTTGCCTAAAATCTGCTATTCATAGGTATAAGCAGGAGATTCAGGGGAGTAAGACACTTTTTGGCTTCGATGTCATAACTTGTAGAAAGAAGTCATCCATGAAGAGCTCATCACAAACACACTCTCTTCTCTTTTTCTCATCTGTGCAGATCCCAATTTAATAAAATTTGTCATGCCAAATCAGTCTTAAGATTATGATAATTGGCTTTTGACAGAATAAACTGGTTCTATACCAAATATGCTGTTAATCATTTGGTTTTGAACTTACTACAGAGGTAAGTAATAGCACTAACTGTCTCTGTGAAATTACTATTGAGAAGTAGCATGCAAAATATTAACTTGAATTTGAAGAAGAAATCTAGGAACCTTATTGATATTTAAAGCCCGTTTCTAATTTCCTTTTCGGCCTCTGTCTGTTTTAAACCTTCAGTCTTATCCTTGTCCTCTTTCCATTGTCTGTAACCTTATTTTCTTATTCTGTTATAATTGCATATTTATGAAACCTTTCTTATGGTTTTGTTGCTTGTCTGACTGTTTTACATACTGCATAAGTGTCTTTCTTCCTTTTATCTGACATAATCCCTCTACTGGGCCTTTCATCTCAAATTGTCAAAGGAAGTGAATTTCTAAATCTTCTATTTCTTACCAATGATTAACCTTTTTTTTTTTTTTTAAATTGCATGACCCTACCTTCACTGATTTTATAAAAATAAACCTATTTGTGTCCAAGTTTCATATTAATTAGTCTTCCTCTCTGAACTTTTAACTTTGTATATGTGTATTCACATTTTCTTTTCCCTTTCCTATTAAACATGCAAAACATATTCATGCAACCTAAATTTTCTTCAAGTTCACATTGCTACTATAACTACATTGTATTTCATACTTTAAATAATTCATCATCTTCTCTTTTACCATAGATCATCTGGGGAGAAATTATTATTAATAAGTCTGTTTAAAAAGCAAATGTGGTTACTAAGAACTTGGAATTTGTTTTTAAAAATATCATATATAATATCAAGAAGATAGTTGTTATATCATAGTTTGATTTTGAATATATTGACTGTATCAGATCACATATCCAAATGCTAATCAAGACCATATATTGTTCTATTCGTAGATCAGTGGCTTACTTATTGAATCCGGTTCACAGAGGCTTCCTACAGCATCAGAAGAAACAGACTCAGAGAACGCAAGTGAGGTATTACACAGAGAGAGACCTTGGAAAACAACTCTAAATGGGATACCTCTATTTAGTCCCACCCCCAGAACTCAGGGAGCCCTGGCTAAGGAAAGGCAGAAAGAGCGTAAGAGACTGAGAGGAATACTAGGAGAGCAAACCTCTCTGAATCAATTAAACAAGGCTCATTGAACTTACAGAGACTGAAAGAGCAGGTCCAGAGCAGCCATGGGTCTTTACAAAGTCTCCTACATACATAATATAGCTTTTAGTTTGGCAATTTTATGGGCCTATGAAGTCTGTGAACATGTGGGTCTCTGATTTTTGTTCCTGCTTTTGGGGCATTTTTCATTCTCTCTGTTCCCTGATCTAGCTTCGGTATGTTGTGCTTTCCCTTATTATGCTTCTGTTATGTTCAGTTGTTGCCACCTAGTAACCTGTTATTATTATCTAACGACAGACAAAACTGGACTGGATCTCAAGGGAAGAAGAGGAGGGGAGGACCTGGGAAGAGGAGAGGGAGGGGGAACAGTAATCAGGAGATAGCCCAGGAGAAAACATTCAAAAAAAAAAAAAAAAAAAAAAAAAAAAAAAAAAAAAGGAAGGAGAAAAAGAGCATATGGTTGCTTCAGATAAATGAGGATAATGCATAGGTGTGTGATCAGGGTATATAATTATATAAAGGAAAGATTAATATTACTAAGACACATTATAACTGCAGCATGCATTGTGATTGTATTAGTAAAAGACTGCATATTTACACTGATGAACTGACAGGTAGATCAAGTTGTTAGTCCAGCGTTAACTACAAGAGTATCATGTGTTGTCCCTCATATGTGCAGAGATGTGCTTTGAAGGCTCTGAGGCCTTATAAGTGGTACTTTATCTGTTTGGATAAATAGTAAACGTATTATTATATATAACAAAAATAAATAAAAAAATAAAATTATGCCATTTCTGTGAAAGTGGCTAGAACTACAGAACACTCTGATAAACAACATCAGACTAGACGTGGTAGTGTTTTATAGCTTATCTTCATTCTACAGCCATAGTCTTCAACAGTTTGTGATACATTTGAAAATAACCAAATAGTCTTCCTCGCCCAGTGGCCCTAGCCCCAAGCAGATATAAGACCCATACATACCTACATGTGTTTACTCATAGAATTAAAGCTCCATATGCATCCTCCCCGTTCCCAACCCGAAAGCAAATTGTACCTAACAAATAAAGCTGTTATGAATAGAACTGATATGAATTAAGGACATAGATGTATTTAAATGACTTCTTTCATAATTGCATTCTTTATATTTAATGATCTTTAAAAGTCATTAATTGTAGTAATTTTGAGGACGTGGCATGCAAGTTCTATACCCTAAGAGCTTCTTGGTAGTAATGCAGCTGATATAATGTAAAACTCTCCCACCTTCAGGGCAGAAATGACAACAAAATATAAGGCACACTAACTTTATTGAGTTATTTTCCCTAATTAATAAGTCAATTTAAAATTATTTGATTCTTAAACATTGCATAGGGCAAACTAGAATATTCTCATGAACAAGTAAATCTTCATATTTAAAATTAAATAGTTTGGTTGTCTAAATGGTCTGTGGCAGAGAGAACATTCTTTGACTAAGGTTAAGGACTGCTTAAAAAATGAACAAGACAACTCCAGTGAACTATGCACAGTGTATGTGTAGGACCATACAGCTGCAGCTATATACACATAAACAGGCTATTAAGAGATGCTGAAAGTGGATGAAAGAGTCTATCCAGAGGAAATACAGCCACTGGTTATCCAACCCCGAAACCATCATCCCTACAATTATACAAATGAGTAAAATTACATAGATATAGAGGGTCATATTTAGGAATGTATATGTATACTATATATATATATATATATATATATATATATATATATATATGAATAATTAATGAAAACTAAGATACCACAGATATTAATAGAGGAAGTGAATGGCATTTGGGGCAGTCTTGAGAGAAGAAAGGGAAGTGATAAATGGTAAAATTGT
The DNA here is from genome assembly GCF_900095145.1 of Mus pahari. Taxonomy (NCBI): domain Eukaryota; kingdom Metazoa; phylum Chordata; class Mammalia; order Rodentia; family Muridae; genus Mus; species Mus pahari. The sequence continues at coordinate 73,430,228 of NC_034598.1, forward strand.
ATTATCTTCTCACAAATCAAAGAGAAAATAGAATATATCACCTTATGTATATCATATTTATCCTTAATATTTATGAGCTACTCTGATTGAATTTTTACTGTTCTCCCCATGTGCATCTATCTACTTTTTTAGCCTCATCATTATTTGGCATGCTGTAAGGCAATGCTTAACTGAGCTTGCAGACTTTATCAATAATAACTAATTAAAAAAGAAAACTAAAAAAAAAAAAAAAAAAAAACCTTTGTATCTGACAGTAACAGAATGGTAAATAAAAATGCAAGCATTTTTTTTCCTTTGAGCAATAAAAGCTAAGGATGTAACTCACAGCAGTTAAAATGTTAAATTTCTACTCCTTCCCACATTTTAATGTTATCACTAAATGTCGACAGTAAACCAGGCCATGGAAGAAATGGTCTACTTTCTCAATTTACATGCCAGTGAAAACTATAACTTATTTTATTCATGGAGTGAAGAAAACATTATGTTAACACAATGTGAAAGAGTTTTAAAGTCCTGGCACATTTTCCCTGTCAATTCTCATTTCCTATGATGCTTAAATATAAATTTTTATTACCTTTCATGGCTTTTTCATGAATATTATTCCCAAAAATATCATTGGTCTGAAAACTGTTGCAATGATTGTCATGGGGAATGGATCTAGGTGTGACAAGTTAGAGGAAAGCTTACATCTTATTTCTCCTTAATTATTTTTGTAGCAAGTCTGTGATGCCAGTCCAAATGAAGCAATTTTGTTAAATTTTAATGGGCCCTTCTTTCCAGAGATTATATAGCAGACTATATTTTAACTGAGCAGAGTAAACAATTCTTCTGTGTACCTTTATACCTCTATGCAAATTCACAGTGGTATCAATCAGGCTCACGAATGCACAAAATATTTCAGCATACACAAATGTTCAGTGACTCAATTGTCACAGAATTTAATGAAATAGTTGAGAAATTAAATGTTCTGATGAACACATTGGTTAACAATAGAGGGGGGCAGGCATATCAAATCGTAAAACAAACAAACAAACAAAAAACCCTTCAGTTTCGTTTTTAAATAATTACCTTCTACTATCTTAAAATGAATCCGCATACAGCACAAATGCCTCTTTTTCAGATAAAGCAGACTTTCTCTTTTGTTTCTGTTTGTGACATAAGGGAGCCACATGCCAGCTGCATGCCGCAAGACTCCATGAGTATATAACTGTATTTAAATCATTTATATATCACATTTCACAAAAGTAATAGGAAAATGTGTTCTTTTACATTCATGGTTAGTAGATGGAACAGATGGTGAAGGCTCAGTTTAAACTAATATGAGCATTAAAATAACTGATATTGCATGCATTCCTTGATGTTGTAGCATTTAATTCACGATAAAATAAGCCTGTTGCTTTCGAGACTATATTAAAGACTTTGTATCTTTAGACAAGGTTTGCTTGTATGAAGAAACGACATCACAAGTTATTCGTCAGAATCTTGAATGTAAATAATTTATTCATAAATTCTATAAATATTGGCTGAAAAGCTATGATTTGATTTTCAGCAGTCACTTAATATTAAATTGAACACAAACATTTGTAGATGTTGTTCCTGCCTCCAAGGCAAGAGTCTTATCAGGGACAGAAGTTGGAGAAGCCAGATAATGCTCCATTGACGTGGGAAGTTTGTAGCACTTCCATTTTTAATGGACTACCGAGTGGAATTATCATGGGGCATAGAACTGTAGGTACCAAAATTTTATAATAGAGTTTGGAATGAAACCTGGAGGAAATAACCTACCCCTTTCTTGAGGCTTGAGGAGGTAAAAGAGCAAACAAACATAACCTAGGAATAAATGTTTCAAATACTCTGTGTCTTTTCCTACTAGTAAGAAAGGAATAGAGATAATAAAATATTGGGTAGCATTTGAAACACAAAAAAGACCATTGCCTATAACAAAACACTAGGCAGCCTTAGCATTTTTCTTGGAATCTTTTCTTGGACATTATCATATCCTGAATATGTTATTCATCCTATATCATTATAACAATTTATATTTTGTACAAACTGTATAAATCTTATATTGTTCATAGTTTGAATCTAGAATATACCCTTGTCTGTAGTCCTTTCAATATGATATTGACAATAGCATGGGGCTACTTAGGACCATACTCAATGTACTTCAAAGCAATTATATGCAAACTCCTACTCGCAGACTAATAATTCACTTAAAGTTGCTTTTATTATGCTTATCTTCCCTGACATAAAAACAAGGTTAACATCAAGTCAAACAAATTCATTTAGAAACACTGACTTTTAGAGGAATATTTTTCATCTTTGGTCATTCCAATCCTTGCTGAATATTCACCAAATTGTAAGCATAGACACTAGTCATTTAATGAAATGAAGCGTAGATATACTCCTCATTAATTAAATATAATGTATCTTTACTTGACTAATTTCTTCTTTAATTTCTTTAATTATAAAAATGTATGTGCCTATACATTGAGAGGTGGTCCCACAATGTCCAAACAGGTCATTGGATCCCCTGGAACTAGAGTTCCACTCAATTAGATGCTGTTTAATTTGGGTGCTCTAAACCAAAGTCTGGCCATCTACAAAACCAGCAAGTGCTTTTAATCATTGAACTGCCTCTCCAGCCACAACCAGCTTACTTTTAAATCTGCATCTGTTGATGTATGACAGACAAAAATGGAAATTGATTAAAACATAATGAATTTGGAAAAAAATACTTTAACCAATACTTCATCGTTCCCATGTTTTATTAGCTATATATACTTGTGCATGTGATTTCAGAGATTTTTGTTTCTTAAGAACTTACAATATAGAGTTAATGAGACATTCATTTAGCCAGCCTTTTCAAAGAATGTCTTTTAACTCTATGCCTCATCTGGCTTCATCCCAGGGCTTGGAGCATATAAGATGATACCACCTGTGAGAAATTCTACATTATTTTCTCTAAGATACCTCACTGATAACTCCAAGAAGAGATTACTAGGTGATTTGGGGAACATGGGACATTTGCAGGATAGAGTGTGTTATATAGGGCTGTTGTTGGGGCTTCTTTTAATCTAATGAAATTATGTAAAGGTAGAGGCAAACTGTCTACTTAAAAACATTAAAATGCCATTTTGCAGTACTTAAGAATGGAAGAATAAGCCCTGGGAATTAAGAAAATTGCATCTGCACATTGTAAAGTGATTTTATATTGAAGTCATTCAGTATGGAAGTCATGATCATTGAAACATGTGCACCTGCCTTAGTGGGATTGTAACATCATGCTCTCAAATAACCATCTATATTCTCCATGTGCATCTAATTCATCTGCACCTAAAATTTGCTGGGATGATTGTGCGTTCAATTTCATGCAGATGTTCAGAGAATATGTTTATGAAAACACAGCCTTAAAAAGATAGTCCATCAAAACCAACCATAGTTTAACAATCTCATCTATCCAAATATATTCATTTTTCAAAATAAATATTTATTTGTTTAATTAAATTCTCTGTGAAGAGGATTTTGTCCATAGTAATACTATGATAATGTTTGGAAAATACATGAACATTTTATATTATCTAAATAAAAGGAATATTAATTTTGAACACTAATATATATTTATCATTGCAAATAAACAGGTGCCTTTAATGAAAGAACTTAGTGTCCAAATCTAAATAAATACAATATATCTATTTACTGATTAACATTGTATCAAGCACATTGATGAATTTTTTTTTATTAAATGTAACTAGTTCTGTAAGGTGATAGAAATATGGTTAACATGATGTTGCAGAAAAAATAGGCCAGAATAATTAGGTTATTTACCAACATTAAGTATCAATATGTTGGAGACTCAAAGATTAATCTGGGTTTTTTGCACCAATACTCAAGATACTTTGGTGCTGAGAAAAAAAAAAAAAAAAACTTCCACAGAACAAATGATCTCTCCTGAAAGGACAAGACATTTACCTACAAAATAAAGGAATCTAGGAGCAGACCTTTCACTGGCTCAAAATATAAATATAATATAAAAAAATACAAAACTCAAAAAAAAACTTTCTAGAAAATAGCAGGCAAAAACTCTGATTACATTAGGCATTATGATGAGATTTAGATATTAAACAAAAGCTAGAACTTAAGAATTAATAAAATAAACTAGAATTAAAGTTAAATCTCTCTCCTCCAAATAACAGCATATTTTAAATCATTAAAACATCTCACAAAAGATATCAGATAAATAATATTGTAATATAAATTATAAAAAGAACTTTAGGAATTCAACAATATAAAATAACCCAATTACATAAGGGAACATTAACAAATCAAAGATGTGAGGATGGTTCAATAACACAAGAAGTTCTATAACCTAGGTTGTCAGAGAATTACAAGCCAAACTAAGATATAACATTATGTGAAACAAAATGAACTTGTCACAGAATTATCACCCCACAAATACTACTTAGTTTTGGATGTGGCAAGTACTGTCATTCATCACTACTGAGAATTAATACTCAAATAACCACTGTGGACGAGTTACATAGTTTATCACTAACCATTCAATATTTTATAATATAATTTAAGATTTATACTACACAATATCAATGTAGACATAGTGAAAAAAATTATTTCCACAAAAGAGCCTCCGTATAGATAACTATGGCACCTTCATTTATTATTTGTAACACTGGGAGTGATCCAAGTCTATTTTTGTGGCTGACTAGACAAATTAGATATATGACTTATGAACGAATTGATTTTCTTGAGCACTAAATAGAAATGAGTTATCAAACTCAAGAATTGCATGGGAATTCTAAACTAGAAGACACCTTATTAAAATGCAAAAGGCAAACTGGAAATGATCTGTAATGTAATTCTGTAATGCTTTAAGTAGATAACATTATAGAAAAGGTAAGGTTATGAAGAGAGTCAAATAGTTAAATGGCTGTGACAGCTAACAAGGTCCAGAAGGAAGAATACACAAGGAAGATTTGAAACTCTGGTTGCTTGCTAAATGGTGGGTACACATTATTATAAGTTCCCTTAACCCACAGAATGAAGACTATATGATTCAGTTAATGAAATGCTTCTAATTGAATGTGCTTCTCTGATGAAAATAATAATGTTCTCTATGTAAAAGTAATATCTTCCACAGTAAAACGATTTGATCACTGGTAACTCTATCCTCAATATTTTCTGGGGCACAGCCTTCTGTACTGGTCTCTCAATTACTTTTTAACTCCCATTGCACACTGCGTATCATGAAATCCACTAGGTTTTATTTTAGATGTTTTTTCCCATAAGACATTCAGTTCTTAATTTCTCAATGCCAGTATTTTGTCCGAAATGCCACAGAAACTTCCCAATATCTCCTTGAGTCTTCGAACTAATGTCTTTGTTCTATATACCTAGTGTTATGCATCTACTGTAGGCCCAAGTACCAGAGTTAACACAGGTTTAATATGTAAACTGAATGATCAGCTCCTTTGTAGAATGTGTGATCACGGACTCTTGACTTTAAAGTCAAGCCTTTGATCTTCCAGGAACATAAGATGGGAAGCACTGTGCCCTGTATTTAACAAAATATAAACCCATTGCCTTTTTTTTCTGTCTGTTTCTTAGGTATCCATAGGTTTATATCACTATCATTTTATTAATTTGATTGGGTGAAAACAATGAGATTTCACTGACAACAGCTTCTCACCAGACACTAATGACAGGCCAGGATACATGCTTAATATATCACTTATTAATGTATTGCATGTCAAGCATCTCCGTTTCTTTCCCTAAGATGGTCACAGTCATGACTTTCTGGTTTAGACAGAAAAGACCAACTCGAGCAAAGAATTAAAAGTTTGAGAGACTGCTGATCACTTTTGAGTGAGTCAAGGAGAACTTTTCAAAACCAATATTGTTCAGGCATCATGGGTCAAACTATACATTTTAGACTCTGGTGTATTTATTTAAAAATACTAATTCTACAGCTGAAACTAAAAATTCTCAACAGAGGACACATTGCAAAACAAAGTAGTGTCATGGTCCTCTCTTTGAGGATGCATAATGGAATTCTCCCTTCTGACACTCTCCCGAAGTCTCCTCAGGTTAGGTTGGGATAATGAGATCTCTTTCTTTAGCAAACACAAAGTCAGGGACAGACATATTGAAGTCTCCCTCTTGACTAGAATTAATTAAGTACCTGAATTATAGATACACACACTTTTGTCTTGGGAGGTTAAGCTAATTTTATGAATGTATAATTGGAAATGATCTCAGTTTTCTTGAAGATTAATATTCTGGGCATTAAGCTCTGTTCCTCCCTTGTAAAAATGCTCATTGTATAAGAGTAAATACAGAATTTACACCGTGGAATATAGAATACGATGAGATTAATGTTGAGTTCAATAGTACGAATCTTTTCACAAGATATATTCAGAGATATAAATGTTATTTATTTATTCTCCACTACATAATGCAAATATATTCTATGATTCTTTTATCTCTATTCTAACAAAAGCTGAATTATATGCATGAGAATTATGCTAAAAATGTAAAATAATTAAGCAGACTAAAATGTATAAAGTGCAAACTCGAAAATATTAATTTATTTTAACTTCATATATTTTAATATCTTTTATAAAATGGTAAGTCTAAATCAGTAAAAGAGTATAACTTGGAAAGAAAGAGAAAACCAATGAGTCAGGATATTTTCTCTCAGATTCTCAATATTCCTGTTTCTTTGCAGTATAATTTTTAAATTTAAACTTGTTAAATTTTAGCTTCCTCAAGTGGAAAAATGAAAAGAATATATTCAATATCTCAAAGGTTTGTTTTAGCTATTAAATGACAGTGTAAATGTACTTACTATAGTCTTAATAACATAATTTATAATTCATCACTAAATGGAATTAGAGGGGAAAAAGTGTCAGAAGGGCCTTTTCCACTTTTGAGATTTCTTTTATATGTCTTCTTAGTAAATCATAATAGATCTGTATTCTGACTGTTCAAGAAAGAACTACAAATATAATTCCATAGAATGTTGGAAATATATCAGTATATAAAAAATTCACATGTTCTGTCAAATCATATCCAATTTGAGATTCAGGGAAACAATTTGCTATAAAATTGATATACTAGTTACTCCTTGGATGAATATTTGAAACAATTCTGGTGTGTTTTCAAATATGATAAATTGTGATCATTAATTTCATAGTATGCCATGAAAAAGAAAGATTTAGAAGGCAAGAAACACATATTTCATAGGTAATGTATTACATCTTTAAAGTTGGTCATACTTTTTAAAATTATGCACATTTTTTGTATAATTATGTATAATTTGCACATAGCTGTACATATTTGTACAAATTATGTGTAATTTGTTTTAACAAAAACATAAGGAAGGTAGAAACTTATTAAATAATATATATATATATATATATATATATATATATATATATATAAAATGACTGAGTACTATTTGGTAAGTTTAATTGTAAGGTAGTTTATTAAATTTCCATGATTCCATTCTATTCATTTATTAATATATCTAAGAGGAATAGGCTCTGTATAAGTGTATAGGCTCTATAAAAAATTTATATTTTTATATTGCATCAAATGTTTTGATTCATGAAAAATAATTTGTTGTTATTTACATTCAGTTTAAAGATAGTGAGAAATATAGTTTCAAAGAGCCTCATAAAGCCATGAGCAAAGTATGAATGAAGTAAATTCATGAAATCTGTAATAAAATTCTAATTAACTCTAATTTTAATATGAAGTGTTTTCTTCTCCTAGCTATTCAAATTTCAACAAGTCCTATAGAACAATTTCAAAGTTTTGAAATATCATGTGTTTGAAACTAAATCTACAAAAAAGTCTCAGTTTCATAAATGGGTTCCCGGCAAAATAAGTAAATAGGTATCAGCCAAATTGAGTAGGAAATTAATTCAAACCTCAAATAACTTGCTAATTCCGATCAGCAAGCTCAGTGATGCTATCTGTACTAGGTATATAGATGCATGCATGTTTTTATTCTCTCTTTTAGGAAAAGAGCTAGCCAATAATGAATAAATAAATGCTTGAGGCATCTTTATGCTAAGAAATTTAATACTTTAATGGCTTAGAAAGCGATGTTTATACGTCTTCTTGGCATTTTTGTAGATTAAAATTAAAATGCATTTCTTTTATTATAGAACAGGAGGATGATCTTTTTAAGTTTCCTCCATCGTGTTGCAGTTGTCGCTGTAATGAACCCTCTTCAAACCAACAACATCAAAAATCATGGCAGAGAAGGCACCTAGAAATCAAACTTGCAAAAGAGATTGGACCTTGAATGTACTCATAAGCTGGATGTACTCCTGACTAATGTTAGAACACCCTGATGACTGATAATCTTTATTTGTTATTAGCATCACCTGTGGAAAAAGATCAAAATCAAAATCCTGATTTGACCAATAATATAATTACACATAGTACACACAGAATGAATACTATCATCATATACATAAGTCTAGGTTTAATTATTTAAATTAATTTTTAAGCTGCTATGATTTAAAAATCACACATATATTGGACAAACCTGAAACTTACAATATTATTAGATGTGGTTAATAATTCAGAAAGAGTACAGTAATGAGCCACTACATTATGAGAGCATGCCTGCTTTTGCTTCTGACCATGCTTGTATGTTCTTTAATATAAAATCAATAAAGGATAGATTCACGGTTTTTAAAGGGAAATGAACAGAACAAATCTGTATAGCTTTTAAAATGTCTTTGCAATATTTGAGAGAAGGCGTCTAACAAAAGAACGTTTTTTAACTATAATCATTTATTAAATCTTAAATTTATATATACAGAAAAGTGTATAAATATGTAGATCGTTATGCATGCATTAGAGGTGAGTAAATAGCTATTAGAAACACACACACACACACACACACACACACAACATCTATAGTCTAAGATTACTGTTCATTCCAACTATGGAAGTTTGGTTTTTATTTAGTTGCTACCATTAAACTGACCATCTTTTACAGTTTTGTGTTGATTAAATCATCTAACAACTACTGAGGTTTTTATTTTATTTTGATTTTTTTGTGGTTGTTGTTCTTGTTATTTTTTTATTTACTTATTTATATTTTTCTTAAAATCCAGCTGTTGGCCTCCCTCCTGTTCCTCCCTCCCATAGTCCTTCATCCCATTCCTCCTCCTTCCTGTCTCCTAGAAGATGCTCCAACCCTCCTTGCTCCCCAGACCTCCCTCCTCCATGAGGATTAGGAGCATCTTCTCCCACTGAGGTCAGACCAGTCAGTCCTCTGCTATTTAAATGGCAGGCCTTGGGTCAGTTTGTGTATGCTGCCTTGTTGGTGACTCAGTCTCTGGGAGCTCCCTTTGTCTGGGTAAAGTGAAATTGATGGTCTTTCTATGTGGGCACCCTCCCCTTCAGCTTCTTCAATCCTTTCCTTAATTCACCCATAAGTGTCCCCGACTTCAGTCCAATGGTTGGGTGAAAGCATCTGCTTCTGTCTCAGTAAGCTGTTGGTTGGACCTCTCAGAGGACAGCTATACCAGGGTCCCTTCTGTAAGCACACAATAGTCTCAGTTAATAGTGTCAGGCCTTAGAGCCTACCATTGAGATGGATCTCAAGTGGGGTGGAGGCAGAAGAAAAGCTCAGTGAGTCAGCATAATTAATGGAAATAAGAAGCCTTGGGAATGGGTGGGAGGTAGGAGAACCCTCATGATTTCTTTCCTAGGGTTTCTATTTCCAGAGTTCTCACATTTTGGGTTTTCTTTATTGTTTCTATTTCCCTTTTTAGGT
>NC_034598.1:73440609-73442370 GCF_900095145.1 Mus pahari
CCAGAAGATGTGTTGCCTCTGCAGTTCATTCACTCACCTGCACAGACTAGCCACCGAGGGATGCTGGACACAATGTGACTCTCTCACCTACTCTGGCAGACAGAGCCCTCACAGGTGGCCACCTTTCCTCTGACGAGGAACGTGCCCAAATTTCTGTAGTCTGAAACTAGGTTGCAAAAACTAGGTTGCTTCTGTCTGTCCCAAAGCTGTGTAACTTCTGTGGTCCACACTCTCACCAGTGCAGACTGGAGCCTAGGTGAACCGGAGCAAAGATGGCTCCCCAACAAGCTCAGGCAGTGAGAGCTCTCCGGGGCAGACACCTCTCCTCTGGTGGGGAAGGTGCTCATATGTCTAGAGACAGAAACGGGATCTTTCTCAGAAGCTGTGTTGCTTCTGCAGGCCGCCCTCTCCCAGCAACTCAGTGGAGCAAAGATGGCAAAGATGGCTCTCTTACCAGCTCAGGCAGTGAGAACCCTCCAGGGCGGACACCTCTCCTCTGGAGGGAAAGGTACCAGATGTCTGGGGCCAGAAACGGAGTCTGTCCCAGCAGCTGTGTTGATTCTGCAGGATGGCCTCTCCCTGGCAGTGCAGAGCAAAGATGGCTCTCCTACCAGCTCAGTCACTGAGACCCCTCCTGGTCAGAAACTTCTCCTTGGGCGAGAAAGGTGCAGGATGACTGGAGCCAGAAACAGGACCTTTCCCAGAAGCTGTGTCACTTCTGCAGGCCACCCTTTCCCTGGCCATGAACTGGAGAAAAGATGGCTCTCTTACCAGCTCAGGCAGTGAGCAAGAATGGCATTTTAATCTCATAAGTTTCAAGTTAATAATCTGAACTTCTTGACCTGTTCACTGCTGTTACTCTCCTGAAAATTTTCTTCATTCATAAAGTTCTATTCCCAGTCTGGGGAATGATGTGAGCCACAGTAGAGTGTGTTAATAGTAATCAAAAGACCCCCAACGACATTCCAGCAGTGCAATGTAATCAGGAGGATTCCTCAATGGAGACTCCCTCCCCAGGTGGTTCTAAATGGTATCAAGTTGACAGTTCAAACTAACCATCAAGTTATCTAATAACAGGTAAGCTGCCCAACCTTGGGGTAAGGCCAAATACCTCAGGAAAATACAATTCTGGAGTCATTAAAATCACTACAAAGGCTGCCTAGCTAAAGAACGAGACAATATTATTTTGATTATTTTTTATCTAACTCTGTGAAAGTGTGATACTGGCTTTTCCATACACCACACAGTGTCTCCTAAGAAGTTCTTCAGTGATAATAAACGGAGACGTCTAGATGGAGAGACACCATTGCATTTAAGGTGAGTTGAGAGAGACTTGCCATTTGCTCTTGATTTCTTCAAAAGACAAGTCTTATTTTTAGGTATACCTTTGTTTATAACAACAAGTGTATTGGAATTCTCATCAAATTTGTCGTTTTAATTGATCCTCATTGACTCTAATATAATGGGATGTTTTTAGTCCACTTTATATTACTGGAATCAGTCTTCCGTTCATTCTCTTGGTTATTGTTTCAGTGATGTCCTTGGTCCATTCTTGTCAATTTTGTGGGTTTTTAAAATCTGAAACATGCCTGTTCTTATTAAAATCTAGAAAGATAATAAAGTATCCTGTATTTTGGGCAAGTGGGATATTTAAGGCATACACATTAATATTGATATAACTTTCTTTTTTTTTTTAGAGTTTATTTTTTTTATTATTATTTTCTTTATTTACATTTCAAATGCTATCCTAAAGTTCCCTAT
>NC_034598.1:73445170-73470232 GCF_900095145.1 Mus pahari
CCTAAACCTGATAAACAGCTTCAGTGCAGTAGCTGGATATAAAATTAACTCAAACAAATCAGCAGCCTTCCTCTACATGAAGGACAGATGGGATGAGAAAGAAATTAGGAAAACAACACCCTTCACAATAGTCACAAATTATATAACTTTCAATATAGTAAAATTTGCTATTTATTTTCTTTGGATATAAAATCACATTGGCTGCCCTGTTTGCTTTTAACATTTGAAAATAAATTCTTATTGATATAAGATTTAATTCTTCTTTATTGTATTTTACTTTAGAATTTGTGTGTGTGTGTGTGTGTGTGTGTGTGTGTGTGCATGCACATGCTTGTGTATGTGTGCATGTGTATTGCTGTTCTTGTGATCACAACTGACATTCTCACACTTAATACTCTATTTTAGATCAGATCAAATTTAATTGGTTTATTATCTCAACACGCTGCTGCTACATATTTCACTGAGTGGTATGGTAAGCAAATGTATAAGTATTTCTCTTCATTATCTATATCACTGTCTCTTCTGTTCATTGCCAGGTTTTTCTTTTGCTGATTGAGATTTTACCTCACTCAGCAAAGCTGTAGCATCTGTTTCTATGTTTCCACTTCCTGTTTTCACAGGTGCATGGATTTTGTGATGGAGAGGGATAGGAAGCCTTTTTGAGGTCTTCTCTAATTGTGAGACCATGAGCACAAATGTGGGTAACCTTCTTTTCCATTTCATATTGTACATGAATTTTGAACACTCTTTAGGAATGTTATCTCCAAGTTTTCTTATTGATCACTCTGATTAATTCCTTGAGTTTGTAGCTCCCACCTATATTATACATGATGTAAATCCATTTTGTCCAACAACATCTCCAGGGGAAAAGGCTTTTGCCATGACCACCTTCTGAGACACTGAAAGTAAAGGCTAATTTGCAAATGAGTCACCAGGGAACAATCCAACAGGAGGCTTTGAAAGAGCCAGTAACTGGCTACAGTAGGATACAGCTTGCTGATTCCTACTTCAATTTTCAATGTTGGTTTTAAATGTTATCTAGGAAACTAAAAGGGGAAAATGATACCTTCTCAAGGGTCAATTCTATAAAACACATGAATTATACAGAATGTCTTTCAGTTTTCTTTAATAAATACTTTCTAATACCTTATAGGCACTAGTAAAGTTTTTAAACTGAATTTATTTTTACAATTCTCTTTAACTTAAACATGAAATGAGTATAATTTGTAAATTGGTATGAGTGAGTGCAAAGGTTTCTAAGAGCTAGAAGGCCAGGAAATATGCTTCGGATTGGGATCCCTCGTAATGACATAGAAATTTACTCTTTGATGTCTCAAAACATGACTTCCTAAACATGGATTGAGCAAGTACATCACAAACTCCAATAGAATGGGAAACTTTCATACAACTCCATCCCTAGGCCAAGAATTACAGGAAACTAAAGAATTTGTGAAGGTTTACTAGCTGTTTTGTAAACTAGACACAAGCTGGAGTTATTACAGAGAAGGTAGCCTCCCATGAGGAAATGCCTCCATGAAATTAAGCTGTAAGGCATTGTCTCAATTAGTGATCAAGGGTGGGAGGGCCCATGGTGAGTGGTGCCATTTCTGGGCTGGTAGTCTTGAGTTCTATAGGAAAGCAAGTTGAGAAAGCCAAGGGGAGCAAGCCAGTAAGTAATATCCCTCCATGGCCTCTGCACCAGCTCCTGCTTCCTGACCTGCTTGAGTTCCAGTCCTGACTTCCTTTGATGATGAAGAGCAATGTGGAAGTGTGAGCTGAATAAACCCTTTCCTCCCCAACTTGCTTCTTGGTTATGATGTTTGTACAGGAATAGAAACTCTACTAAGACAGGAAGGGTTTTGATTTCCAGGAATGAATCCCTTTAGTTGTTTCTCCATGCTACTTGATTATGCCTGCAATTTTACACATAGAAGCCACACTGAGTGGGTTCAGCAGGTTTTAGTTATATACATAAATAAAGGTAACAATTTAAGAAAGGCTATGTGTGAGAGAGGGATGAAAGGGTTAAAAGGAAGACATGGAAGGGAATGGAAGGAGGAAGGGGAACAGAGATAAGCAATGCAATTATATCTTAATAAAACAAAGAGTTTAAATAAGTTTAGCTAATTTGCAAAGATTTAAACAAGCTGCCTGGTTGGTGGATTTTTGCATATGGAAATCAGAGAAATTAAATGGAGAGAGTTTAATTGAGGGTGGTGAAGATGTTCAGCTTGGAAAACAAGGATCATCAGGATAAGGGGACCAGGCTTCATCCCAAGCAAGAAGGAAAGAGTCTTTAAGAGGTTGGAGAATGTGACTAGAGCCTTGTGGTTTTGTACCTGTCATTGAGTATGACATCTTTAAAGACATTTCTTATGTATGGAAGATACAGATGAATAGTGCATAGATATATTAAAAATGTAATTCTTATTTTGGACTCAGTAATATTGTTTTACCCATGGCATTAAACAAATTGTTTAAGAGTTACTGAAATTCAACATTTAGCTCATAACCTAAGAAAAGATAGTTCTTGAAAATTAGTCACACCACTGTAGGTTATCACATATACTCTGTTGGGGTCTCTCACCTCCACTAACCACTCTCCCTCTAAACATTATATTGCGCCCCCTGAAGACGGACAGGATTTCCACTAAGAAGACCTCCCCAGATCTCCCAGAATGCAGCATCGTCAGACCGCCCTACGTCGTTGTCATCACCACCCACTGTCGCTAGGACCAACCACTAACGTCGTCTCCGGCCACTTGCTTGAACCTGCCTATTGAATCACATCTCCGCTCAAGATCGAACCGTGCGGCAGTGAGACAGAGAGACAGAGAGAATTTCTCAAGGGAACTCAGGGAGGGCTTAGAATCCTTCCTTGTCCGATTAATAAAAATCATGCTCTGATCAGCGCAAACCGACAGGGCATTCATTTTCCTTTGCAGCCCATCTTACCTTAGGATGTTAAGCTCTTCAGTACGAACCCAGTCCAAGGTGTTTTCTGCCCACGCAGATACACACAATACTCCTTACCAGGATATCAGTATTACTTTTAGAAAATAAATTTTCAATTTTTATACATTTAAGAATCGAGTTTTGGTGCAACCCTATAGGTGAAACAACAATATGAACTAATCAGTACCCCCAGAGCTCGTGTCTCTAGCTGCATATATAGCAGAAAATGGCCTAGTCAGCCATCCTTGGGAAGAGATGCCCCTTGGTCTTCCAAACTTTATATGCCCCATACAGGGGAACACCAGGGCCAAGAAGTGGGAGTGGGTGGACAGGGGAGCAGGGTGTGGGGAGGGTATAGGGGACATTTGGGATAGCATTTGAAATGTAAATGAAGAAAATAACTAATAAAATAAGTTAAAAAAAGAATAGAGTTTTGCCTCAATATTTAAAATAGATATAGCAATCAGATTTGTATGGAATATAAAGTCTAGAATTACATTTTAAAGTGTATCAGAACTAAGATGAAGGAATAAGAATACTATGGCTTTCCTTCCAGACTTTCCCTTCCAGTAAGCCTGGCTAATAAAACTTTACAAAGTAACAACTTTGTTCCTGAAATTAGGTAGATTTTTCTCTGTAAAAGAAACCTATTTTCACAGGGAACAGAATATTCTTGTTTCTAAGCAATGCATAGTTATATTGCAGGCATAGTTTTTTTCTTCAAAGTTCCCATTTTGATTTATCCACCTAGGAACTTTTTCACCCCTGGGAAAGATTTTGTTCAAAGAAGTGACTTTGAAGACTCAACCTTTGCAGTGGTTCAACTCTCAGGAGGTTGACATAATTTCATATTCCTAAGTTTTGAATTATTAAACTTATTCACATTTGTAGTCATGAATTTATCAAATATAGAATAAAATTGATTTCAGCTTTTTGATTTCTGTAATTATACCCTTCAAGGGGTTCTTGATTTTATTCAAGCTGAATAATTTAGGCATGCGAAATGTCTGAAGTTCAAAATTTCTAACTACCAAAGGTTAATTTTCAATAAATTTGCATAATGCATCATTTTAGGTGATTTTTATTTTCATGGTACTGGGAATTACAAATATATTTTCAAATAAATCTACCAAGAAAACCTACCTGTAATAACGTATTAGTCATTGCTGAACTACGTTGGCTCCTTTGAGATTTACCTTATATAACTTCATACATGCATAGATACATACATACATACCCATACATTCACACACATATATACATATATATATATAATATACATATAGATAGATAGATAGATACACAAAAATACACATATACACACACACTTAATGTGTCTTATTTGTATTAGTATTAAACCTAAAAGAGTGTAGTAGCATAAAATCTTACAATTTAAAGCAAAATAAAATGAATTATAAATTTGAGTGTTATAATTATTTGCAAGCCAAAGATTTCACTCAGAAATAAACCTCAAGTTGGAAATATCATAAGCTTTCTATATTTTATACCATTTAGCATACAGATTTTGAAATACGAAGTTAGCAATTTGGAGTCATTCATAATTTTAAAATGCTCTTAAAATTTTAAAAAACAACATAGTAATTCATCTGAGATAAGCTCTTACTTATTCATGGATTATTACTGGTTTTTGGAATATATCATAAAAACATAATTAATCTTCCCTTTTAAGCATTTCTTCAGTAAATAAAATGGTTAATTCTGATAATTTTGACTCTTGATTTTTCTCTCAATCAGAATTGCCAGATTAAGACCATTTTCACTTATCTATTGATGACTATACTTGACAAAAGCATTCTTTGTCATCATGTGTAAACAAAAAGAGCTGTTGTTTTTAGCTTTAGGAAATATTAATAATAAGGCCAAGAGGGATAGTACCCAACTATAATCCCATATATATAGTGAGACAAATATAGTCAGATCTCCCTGAGTTCATGGCCTGCCTGGTCTACATAGAGAGTTCCAGGACAGCCAATGCAACATAAAGATGTCCTGTAGCAAAATAAATAAATAAATAAATAAAAATACATATATACATTTATATTTTAGCAACACGTGATACAGAAATATTTGACAAACATACCTAGTTTGCAAATGAAAATATGACTCCATTATTAATATTTTCTATATCTCAAAAGCATATACCTTTTTATTTTTATTTATTTTTATTCTTATTAGATATTTTCTTTATACACATTTCAAATATTATCCCTTTTTCTTGTTTCCCCTTCACCTACCTGTCTTACTTTCCCCTGCTTCTATGATGGTGATCCCCGACTCACCCACCTACTCCTGCTTCCCAGTGTTAACATTCCCCTACACTGGGGCATCAAGCCTTCACAGGACCAAGGGCCTTTCCTCCCATTGCTGTCTGACAAGGCCATCCTCTGCTACATATGTGGCTGGAGCTATGGGTCCCTCCCTCTTTGGTTAGTGGTTTAGTCCCTGGGAGTGCTGGTGGGTTTGGTTGGTTGATACTTACGTTCTTCCATATATCTTTACATATGTCTTGAACACCTTCTGGTCCTTGAGGACTGCTGTTAAATAATTCAAGAGTGGGCTCAGCTGTAGAGATTTCAGCCAAGCTACAGGATTTCCTGCTTTACTTCTCTAATAAGTAGGTTTAATCTGCATCTCAAGGTAAAGGAGAAGCAGGTAACCTGAAGAAATTCTTATTGGCAATATGGATATGGAAAGGGTAAGTCAAGAAAAGACACCACAGTTTAAACCTCTGCTTCCCTCATCTAGGAGAAAACAAACATTTATGTCACTTTTCAAACCAAATAACCATGTTCAGAAAGAGGTATGTTCACACTTTGCATGTTCAGACAAAACTAAAAGATTATATACAAAATAAGAAGGCAATAAGGACAGAGGCAAAAATTCAATATATCACATCAGTTTCCTCAGAAGAAAATCACATTCAATAATTAGACTCAGCAGCTATGAACTCATCACAGTATGAGATTTTGTGAGGAACTTTTCATTTCAAAATAACATAAGAAATGTTTGCGTACTTTGATTAGCACCTGCATTTTGCCCATCCATCATTTTCCACAACCTCTGCTATACATTACTCTGTATTCTATTTCTTTTTGACTGATAGAAATTCCATTGATCACCTATACATACTATCATATCATCTGCAAATAGTGATATTTTGATTTCTTCCTTTCTAATTTGTATACAAATTCCACCAGACAACTCTGATAAACAGCTTCAGTGCAGTTGCTGGTTATAAAATCAACTCAAACAAATCTGTGGCCTTCCTCTACACAAAGGACAAAAAGGCTGAGAAAGCAATTAGGGAAACAACACCCTTCACAATAGTCACAAATAATATAAAATACCTTGGTGTGACTCTAACTAAAGAAGTGAAAGATCTGTATGATAAGAACTTCAAGTCTCTGAAGAAAGAAATCGAAGAAGATCTCAGAAGATGAAAAGATCTCCCATGCTCATGGATTGGCAAGATTAATATTGTATAAATGGCTATCCTGCAAAGAAGTAATCTATAGATTCAATGCAATCCCCATCAAAATTCCAACTAAATTCTTCCTTGAGTTAGAGAGGGCTATTTGCAAATTCATCTGGAATAACAACAAATCTAAGATAGCAAAAACTATTCTCAACAATAAAAGAACTTCTGGGGAAATCACCATGCCTGATCTCAAGCTGTACTACAGAGCAATTGTGATAAAAACTACATGGTATTGGTACAGTGACAGACAGGTAGATCAATGAAATAGAATTGAAGACCAGAAATGAACCCACACACTTATGGTCACTTGATCTTTGACAATGGGAGCTAAAAACCATCCAGTGGAAAAAAAAGAATATTTTCAAAAAATGGTGCTGGCTTAACTGGCGGTTATCATGTAGAAGATTGAGTGAAGAGTGTGTGTGTGTTTGTGTGTGTGTGTGTGTGTGTGTGTGTGTGTGTGTGTGAGTGAGAGAGAGAGAGAGAGAGAGAGAGAGAGAGAGAGAGAGAGAGAGAGAGAGAGATTCTATTTCTGGTTCATTTGCTTATATTGTTAAATTCTTTACAATAACATACATTTTCATATTTAACTAGTATTGCATATGTCAAAAGTGCTGAAAGATAGATTTTGAATGTTTTTCACAAACAAATACCAATAGCTGTATATGATGATGAATATGTGCTAGTTAGATTGAATTAATTACCTCACAATACAAGCCTAGTGCAGAAGCTCTCCAATTATATTGAATTATTGCTAAATTGCAACCAAACTTAAAATACAAATAGACTGAATCATCTGTCCCTTTATGAAATATTATGGGCTGAATTTATATTACATATGTGTGTGTGTGCGTGTGTGTGTGTGTGTATTGCTATATACATTTATACGTATCATTTCTCTTATGTAATTATTTTATATAACTAATGATCACATACTGTTCACTGAAACTTATATTTATAGCCACCAATATATATCCAAGGTTAATGCACTAAGTCCGTTTATTGTGTGCCTAGAAAATATTTTATGCTTTTGAGGAATTAAAAATTTTCATTTTATTTACCTTTGTAACAATATGCCATCACCAACTATTTACTTCGGGCAACATGGTATGATATCTTCCAACCTTGTTTGCATGGAAGTAGGGATTGTTCATAGAATTAAATGCACCAGAAAAATATGAGTTTTCAGAAAAAGAAACAAAACAAACACACACCCACACAAAACAATTAGAAGCTAATGTTTGAACTTTCATTTGATGTATTCCTAAGTACCACTAAGTGCTAGAATGTATGACAACTATAGAGGTGAAGGGGAACTTGTGTTTTGACTACTGTAAGCTCTTTTTTCAGGCTGCTTGTTTTTTTTTTTTTTTTTTAATCTAATAGGTCTATCTTGCTAGTTATGTTGTACCAGTCATACAACTAATGAATATAATAATAATAAAAACAAAAACAAAAACAAAAACAAAAACGAGAGTAATGACTAGCAGTATAGCTGAGAGAAGGACCTGAATCTCTGGGGCAAATGTTGACTTTATCTTTGTCATTCTGTTTTAAACAAAGTTTGCAGTGGAAAGAAGTATTAATACCTAAAATTATTTGTTAATTAGCGTACTAATATTGTCAGAAGTAGCTGACGTTAGCTAGGAAAGAAAATTAATGTTTCTTATTGCCTATTCATTACAAAGTGTTTTATTTTTTAGAAAAATCAAGATTTTACATCTGTAGGCAGGTTCATTACATAGAAAACTGTAAAACAAATGCTTAAGCAAATATTAAATTCCATTTAAAGGTGACTATCACCTTCTTAGCTTGGCTTGGAGTAACTGAAGTAATCAGGCGGTTGTTTATAAAATTTCATCAGATTCCTTTAAATATTTTATGAATCACGGAATGGCTCTAGGGAATTTTAACAACAAAAGTTTATCCTAGACATATACCTACTATTGTGCGGTTCTCCCATGAAAGCACATATCCGAAAATAATTATAACACATAGAGTAAGTCAAAATAATTATACCTAAGGTTAAAAAAAAAAGATCCTAATCTCAAACATTTATAGTGTTGCAATCAAAGAAATTGTTTAAAATTTTAAGCACATAATATATAACTTTATAAAATTTTAGATACTCCTGAAATGTAAATATCTCCAAGAAAATCCAGGTGGGCCACAATGGCTAAGTATTTAGGTAATTACAATTAATTTTTATTCAAAACGTGTTCTTCCTTGTAATTGATTTTAAATTACTTAATTTCTTTTTGCATGATTTATGTCATTAACAAAACGAAGTTTCCACTGAGAAAGTAATTCCTAGGTATTAAACATTGATGAATTAATCTCCTAGGACTTGAGTGCCATATCATTTACAAACTAATGTAGCATATGTTTTGACCCAGAGAGGGATACGGAATATTTAAATTATGTGTGCCAATGTACAGAAAACTGTATTTGATTCTATATCAGGACTTAAAAGTATTTTCTTGAAAGCGCCAAGATTGGAAATACCAAATCTCTTCTCTGCTGGTTTCGGTAGGATATATTCTTCTTTTTAGGATGTTTAAAGTGCATACTTCATTGAAGAGTATTCAGATAAAGGTAGGAAGGAACACCAAATTCATGAGCGAGCTTTGCCCAGTGATAGGATGGGCTCGTTAGTAATAGAGACCCTTGCATTTCATAAGGAAAAAGAATGAATTTTTTGTTATTTTGTCTGCAAAATTATATCTTGTGCAGATGGTATGCAAATGATTTTAAGTCAGGAAGAAGTGTTGCTAGGAGGTGACAAGAGAAAATACAAAAGGTACTACTGGGCACGGAAAGAAAATAATTTAAGACGAATGAAAGCACCGGTTCTAGTCCAGATTCTTTGGTCTCTACAAAATACTGACAGAAATGTGAGGGATAAGATTATGTTTAGCATGTTGTTTTCAGGAATGGTAGTCAGGTGACACCATTTCTTCATGCCTGAGTCAAGACACACTATATTATTTCTGGTTGTATCATATCCCAGAACAAAGAAAGTCACAAGATCTCAAAAAGAAGTAAGATAGAGTCTGGGCCAGAATATATCTCTCAGTTCCTGCTTTCAGAAACCAAATTCCTGCAATGGAAATCAATGATAGGGGAATGATCAACTTAGATTTCCTGTGCTGCAGTCACTGCTCAATGACCCAGCAAACCAAAACACACAGTTGTTATTCAAGAAAGATTGACAAGTAGATTGTAAGTAAAATCAAGTTGGTTATAGAAACCATTAAAATAATCAAGGAAAGTAAATCCTTCACTAAGGGTATAAATAAAGAAAACATATCATTGGATAGATATTCATGATATCATTGGAAATTTATATATATATATATATATATATATATATATATATATATATAATAAAGATAACTTCACACTGTAGAATTAACAGAACTTTATGAAAAATATCAACCATATATATTAAAGACAATAATTCTAACAAACAATGCTGGATAACAAGCTATTCACACTAAAAAGAATTAATTAAACCTCTTTTTCACAGAACACATAAAAATCTACTGCAAACAGATTAATGACTTAAACTTAAGACCTAAAATTATAAAGCTCAGAGACAGATAATACTGACTTAAATTGAACATAGGAAGCGAAAGAGTATATGGAACAAAAATCCAGCCAATGAGATGGGAGAAAATATTTACTAATCAAGTGTCTGATAAGAGGTTAATAAAATAGAAGTTTAAATCTACAAATAAGTTGCTAAAGAAATCATGAAGCTTAAAATTGTTCCTCTAAGGGGAAATTGTATATATATATATATATATATATATATATATATATATATGTGTGTGTGTGTGTGTGTGTGTGTATTATATTATATTATTATATAATATATAAGTG
This sequence comes from Mus pahari, assembly GCF_900095145.1. Classification (NCBI taxonomy): domain Eukaryota; kingdom Metazoa; phylum Chordata; class Mammalia; order Rodentia; family Muridae; genus Mus; species Mus pahari. Next base: position 73,455,510 of record NC_034598.1, read on the forward strand.
ATAAATATATATAAACATTTTGAAATTCTTAACATCATTATTCACAGCAGAAGTACTAATTAAAATAACAACAGATCATCTCATATTTGATATGATGAAAATTCTTTTTGAGATTTAAGTGATGTTGGGAAGCATGTAACGAAACTCTATCCCTGGCTTTAATGAATCTGGAAAGTGCTATAACTGCTGCGATATCCAGCTGCATGATTGAATTGAGAAAATATACTCAGCAGAGCTAAACACAGTGAACTCATGATGCCATTTTTGTGAGAAATAAAATTAGTCATTCTTGGCCGGGCGTGGTGGCGCATGCCTTTAATCCCAGCACTTGGGGGGCAGAAGCTGGCAGATTTCTGAGTTTGAGGCCAGTCTGGTCTACAGAGTGAGTTCCAGGACAGCCAGGGCTACACAGAGAAACCCTGTCTTGAAAAACAAAAAACAAACAAACAAACAAACAAAAAGCATTCCTCTAGATGGTTGTTGTGAGGTCAACCCTAAGGGGAAAGGGTCTAATTTATGAGTATAAACTTTCAGTTGTGCAAGATGAACAAGTTCTGGAAAGCTGTATTATATATCTATGTTGATGTTATATTATCCATGTCACCGTGTTAATGAAAGTAGATTTCAGGGATTGCATTTCTTTAAGCAGGTAGAATTCACTAACTACTCTTTTAAATGTTTGAGAAATGAAGGAGAGGAGAATCATGTATCTTATAACATTCTGCGTGATAATTATAGATACCCACATTTATTTTTATTTTTATTAAATGAATACTTAAATCCCAATACACATTAAAGTGACAATACATATATCTGATGTCCTTCATAATTGGTAGTAATTATTTAAAATTGCAGTAATTAGGAGATACATTTTGCAGTAAAATAAACTAGTAAAATAGAAAACACATTTAAGGATCATGAAGTGTTCATTTGAAAGTTGTTGCATTTTAAATATATCCTCATGAAAATATGATAGTTATTAATATGTAGTTAGGCAGTAGTCCTATCAAAATCTAAGTAAAATTATTGATAGGCATCATCTAACAGAAAATTGAGGTTTCATATATGTCTAAATATGAATGGTCTTTATTTCTGTTCCCTTAAAATAAACTGAAATATATTCTACTAGAAATTGTCCAGTCATATCACTGTTATGTGGACAATGGGATAGAATAGAGAGTCCTCATATAAGGCTAGAAATATATTTCAATTGGTGTACTTCGATATATTATAGGAGAAATGAGAGCTTGTTGAACATATTTGCCAAAACAAAAAGGTATCAATATTGGAATAACAATAAACACATTGTGGGACCCGAGGAAATCCCACAATTGTTTTCTCATTTATAATAATTAGGCTACAACTGACAAAAATATTCTAATTCAATTTGGTAATTCTGGAAATGAATTCAATCTTGTTTATTTAGTGGAGAAAAGTAACAACATATCTCTGAGAAGAAAAGGTTCTTCACTGCTCTGGTCTGTTCAAGTCCTAGCTATATCCCTGTATCTTAAAGTGGTTTTGGATACCAACAAAGTGAAAATAATCATGGAACAAGAAAATTAGCTGTCCCCTAGGAATTGGAAGGGACATATGAATTTCTGCATACCCTGGAAACTAATTTCTAATACTTAAAAAATATAAACAAGAAGTAAAGCAAATGCAGGGTTACTTCCATGACTGAGTAGCCAACATGTTATCCAGCCCTCAATTCATGAACACACAAGCACACACTTTCCAATGTACGTATGCACACACACATAGCCTAAACCTCCACATACACATACACATTCACACACACACACACACACACACACACACACACACACACACACACACACACATGCGCGCGCGCATAGAGTATATACAGTTTTCTGGCCTTGACATAATGGTCCAAAAAATTACTTTGCTCAAACCTTGGAAATCTGTGTCATAGTAGATTAATATTTACGTGAATAAAAAGGCACATGCCTTTAATCCCAGCACTTGGGAGGCAGAGGCAGGTGGATTTCTGAGTTTGAGGCCAGCCTGGTGTACAGAGTGAGTTCCAGTACAGCCAGAGCTATACAGAAAAACCCTGTGTCACAAACAAACAAACAAACAAAAAACAAACAAACAAAACAGACAAACAAACAGACAAACAAAAAACAAACAAACAAAACAAACAAACAGACAGACAAACAAAAAACAAAAAAAGGAAGCATTTGTAACCTTAGAGGAAAACATGGAGAAGTTAAACTACACTATGTATGCAACAGATAAACAATGGCTAGTAATAAAAAACCCCAAAGCTTCTAGGATTATAATATTATCATATTTTAGATATATATTTTTATAAAATTGTGAAAAAATGAGAAAATATAGAAGAGCTAAGTTTATTTTTGAAATGGAGTAAATGTAAACAAAAGATGTCAGAGTTCTTAATTCACAAATATATTTATATTGTATATTTTATGTTATCTCACATATAAACCACAAAAATGTTTAACCCATTAAAGAAGAAACTGAAATATTTATAAATAAGAATAATAACATTTAAATAATAAGTTGAAGAAAATGTAGAGTGTGTCAAAGAGAGAAAACATGAAGTTCAGTTTTCCGTAACTAATTTGAAATGGTAGAAGAAAGTTCACGGGCTGGAGAGATGGCTCAGTGGTTAAAAGCACCTACTGCTCCTCCGAAGGTCCTGAATTCAAATCACAACAACCATATTGTGGCTCACAACCAACCACCCGTAACGCCCTCTTCTGGGGAGTCTGAAAACAACTACAGTATACTTACATATAATAAATAAATAAATCTTTAAAAAATAAAAGAAAGAAAGTTCATAATATCAAGTGCCTCCATAAAGAAATTTGAGAGATCTCATAAAAGCCATATAAAAGTATACCTGAAAACTCTAGAAAAAAATGAAGTAAGCACAATAAAGAGGCTGAATTCTTTCAGAAACAAAGAAAACAATACAAATAATTAAGAAAATAAAGAGCTAGTTCTTTGAGAAAATCATCAAGATGGGCAAACCCCTATCCCAACTAACCAAAGGACAGAAACATAGTATCGAAATAAAAGAAATCAGAAATGAAAAGAAGAGATAACAACAATGAGGAAATTCAAAGAATCATTAGGTCTTACTTCAAAAGCCTGTACTCCACAGAATTGGAAACTATTAACAAAATGGATGGCTTCCTAGCAAATGCCACTTTGAATATCAAATCAAGATCAGGTAAACTGTTTCCTCTAACTCCTAAAGAAATAAACGCAGTCATCAAGAATCTCTACCACTCTCAAAAACAAAACAAAACAAAACAAAACAAACAAACAAACAACAAAACCAAAAACCACCACCACCAACAACAAAAACAAAACCAACCAACCAAACAAAAAAAGCCTAGACCATACAGCTTTAGTGCATAATTCTGCCAGACTTTCAAAGAAGAGCTAAAACCAATATTCCTCAAACTACACCATAAAATAGAAACAGAAGGAAACTACCACAGTCATTCTATGAAACCTTAGTCACCCGAATACCTAAACCACACAAAGGTTCAACAAAGAAAGAGAACTTTAGAATGGTTTCTCTTATGGACATTGAGGCAGAAATACTAAATTAACTGCTGGCAGATTCCAGGCACAAATCAAAAACCATCCACCATGATCAAGTAGGCTTAATCCCAGGGCTACAGGGATGTTTCAGTATATGAAAATCCACCAAGGTAATCCACTATATAAACAAATAGAAGAAATCACATTATCATCTCATTAGATAATGAAAAAGCCTTTGACTAAATCTAACACCCGTTCATGTTAAAAGTATTAGAGAAATCAGGGATACAAGGCATATAGCTAAATATAACTGGAGCAATATAGAGCAAGCCAATAGCAAACATCAACCTAAATGGAAATAAACTTAAGGCAATTCCACTAGAATCAGGGATGAGACAAGGCTGCCCACTCTCTTCTTATCTATTCAATATAGTACTTGAAGTTCTAGCCAGTGCAATAAGACAATTAAAGGAGATCAAACAGATAAAAATTGGAAGTGAAGAAGTCAAGGTACTACTATTTGCAGGTGATATGAGAGTATACATAAGGGATCCCAAAAACTCTACCAAAGATCCCCTGCAGCTGATAACACCTTAGGCAAAGTGGCTGGATACAAAATTAACTCAAATAAGTTAGTAGCCCTCATTTATAAAACCGATAAATGGTCTGAGAAAGTAATTAGGGAAACAACATGTTACACAATGACATACTATTTAGCTACTAAAAACAAAGGCATCATGATTTTTTCAGGCAAATGCTTGGAACTTGAGAATATCATCCAGAGTTAAGTAACCCAGTACAAATAGAACATGCATCGTATGTCCTCACTTATATGTGCTTATTAACCATAAATTACAGGATACTCATGCTACACTCCACAGACCCAAGAAACTAAACAAGAACAGAGACACAAGGGAGGATGCTTGGATCTAAATTAGAAGGGAGACTAAATAAGATTTAGATGGAGGAAGGAAATTGTGAGAGAGAGGGGATGGGGAGTATAATGGGGAGGAGTTCAAGATCAGGTGTGGAAAGAGACAGGAGGGATGGCCACCTGGTCATGAGAATAAATAGAAATCTACAATTGACAGCTATGGGGAGGTGGAGGGCATCTCCATGGAGAGACAAAGACAATGGAGGGGCCCAAGATTCATTTGCAGTGACTTTAACTGTGGCTCAGGGAATTGGGGATATGCTGCCTGAAGACACTAACTCTTGTAGTCACACACACACACACACACACACACACACACACACACACAGAGAGAGAGAGAGAGAGAGAGAGAGAGAGAGAGAGAGAGAGAGAGAGAGAGACCCCTCTAGGGACACCAGCCTACCCCCCCCCCAAATTTATACTTTCTATAAGAGATTTAGAGAGAGAAGATGGAGCAGAGTCTAGAGGGTTGGCTAAGGAATAACTAGACCAACTTGAAACCCATCCCATGGGCAAGCAACAAACCCTGACACTATTAATGATGCTGTCATTCTTGGGGACAAAAATCTATCATGGTTGTCCACTGGGATGCTTCACCCAATGGTTGAGTCAGATGGATACAGATACCCATAGACAAACAGTAAATGAAGCTTGTAAACTCATTGAAGATTAGGGGAAACGATGGTGGGTCCTGAAGAGGATAGGAACCCCACAGGAAGGCCAACAGATTCAACTGGATATTCCATGCTCTCAGAGACTGAACCACACCAACGAAAGAACATGTAAGGTCTGTATCTAGAACTCCCTGCACCAATGTAGCAGATGTTCAGGTTGGTCTTCATGTAGGTCCAGAACAACTGGAGTGGAAGCTACCGCTAAAGCTGATGCCTATAAGTGGGATATGTCCTTCTAGGTGGACTGGCTTGTTGTCTCAGTGGGAGAGATGTACCTAGCCAACAGTGTGTTGATGTACGAGAGTGGGGGCTTACCCAGGGGAAGCCCCACCCTCTCCAAGGAGACAGAGAGAGAAGGATGGGAGGAATGATTGTGAGAAGGGGTGACCAGAAGGGGAAAAGTGGAAAGTAAAGTGAATAAAAAGGATACTACTTAGAAATTGTATTTCTGAAAGTGTCTAATAAATTATTAAATTAATATAAAAGTGCCATAAATTTATATAATCTTTTATTTTTTATTTATTGAAAATAGACCATTTCCTTACATAATATATCTTTATTATGGTTTCTTTTCCCACTTCTCCTCCCATCTCCTCTCTATCCAGATATACTCTTTTTTTTTTTATTTCTCATAAAACAACAACAACAACAAATGGATTTCTGAGAGATAACAATATAGTAATATAATATAACATATAAGGTTACTAAGGAATAAAAATATAGTAATAAAATATAATAAAACATTTAGAAACTTTGCAATTATATGAGGTTCCATTTGTCAATTCTCGATCTTACAGCACAAGCCATTGCTGTTCTATTCAGGAATTTTCCCCTGTGCCCATATCTTCGAGGCTTTTCCCCACTTTCTCCTCTATAAGATTCAGTGTCTCTGGTTTTATATGGAGTTCCTTGATCCACTTAGACTTGACTTTAGTACAAGGAGATAAGAATGGATCAATTCTCATTCTTCTACATGATAACAGCCAGTTGTGCCAGCACCATTTGTTGAAAATGCTGTCCTTTTTTCCACTGTATGGTTTTAGCTCCCTTGTCAAAGACAAATGACCATAGGTGTGTGGTTCATTTCTGGGTCTTCAATTCTATTCCATTGGTCTTCCTGTCTGCCGCTATACCAGTACCATGCAGTTTTTATCACAATTGCTTTGTAGTACAGCTTTAGGTCAGGCATGGTGATTCTACCAGAGATTCTTTTATCATTGAGAAGAGTTTTTGCAGCGCTCGTGTCTCTAGCTGCATATGTAGAAGAAGATGGCCTAGTCGGCCATCATTGGGAAGAGAGGCCCCTTGGTCTTGCAAACTTTATAAGCCCCAGTACAGGGGAACACCAGGGCCAAGAAGTGGGAGTGGGTGGGTAGGGGAGCAAGGGGGGGAGGGTATAGGGGAATTTTGGGATAGCATTTGAAATGTAAATGAAGAAAATAACTAATAAAATTGGGGAAAAAATAAAACATGTAATATGATACGATGAAAGAAAGACTTAGAAAATGCAATGTATAATTTCTTGAAGCCATACTGATATTCAGTGATACAGATCATATGGCATTTGTATTAAATCAATATCTAGAACACTAAATTTAATTGCCATTTTAGTATCTGTCTTTTAATATATGAAATCTATGATTTCTCTCAAAGGTAGTGGAATAATTAAACAAAAAAATCTCACTTTTATTATTTATTTAGTAGCTTCATAGTCACAGGTAATGCAGTTTAGATGTTTGAACCCTGATTGCTTTATCTTACACAACTGCCTTCTCCTAATGATATCCTTCCTCAAAAGTGAGGCAGCGGCATATCTGCGTGCAAAATATGTCATTTCAGTTCCATACTATATTTAAAAAGAGAGAAAAGAAAATCAAACAGACAAGACCTTGAAGCATAAAAAGTAATAAAATTGTAGAGCAGGAATAGAAATGTGGTTATATTTTTAAATTGAATTGTCCTTGTTTTCAGTGTAAAAAAAAAAGACACAAACATAAGGAAATGTATGAACTCATTGTTCATTGAAATTCTAGTCTTGTGGTGACACATTAGGAAAATAGAACGATACCAAAAGCATTCAGAAACTGTGTAACTGCAAGGGGTGAAGTATCCACCATGTAAAACGACTGCCGCAGCAGGTAACTCAGATTTAAAGGAAATACTGAAAGGTGTGTAGAGATATCTCTTGCAACATAATATACCAGTAGCCAATAGATTCATAATAACATTCTATGAGCCATTTTAAAAATGCAAATTAAGCAATATTATATCCTGCCTCAATTTACTAAAATAATCCAGACTAGGTAAAACAATAAATATGGGCTAACAATGTGAAAAAACAATAACCACAGCATATTAGTTAGTTATTCAATGAGAAGCTTCACCTGAGAAGCTTCTTTTAACCATCATCCAGAAGGCCAAATGCATTTAATGTGTTCAAATTGCAAACGGATCCATGAAATAATTAATCCTATTCTGTATTCTGTGCTTGGAGAAAACTGTCTCCCATGACAAATAACTTCTGCAATTGCATGATTTCAACTTTGGAGATAAATAGGACTATAACTTTGTAATAGTAAGCAATTTGCCAAAAATTGAAGAACAGGCCATCTTTAAAGGGTGAGCCCTACTTTTTTTTTTAATTGTCTGGTTGCTTTTCCCTCTGGAGACAAACTGTAAGCATTATATCTTACTTTTTTCCCCCCTTTTAAATCTTAAGTTCTCCTATGTAATTTTTAAAGTTAGATATTTGAAATTTATAGCACAGGACTTTTTTTTAAAGAACCCATTAGTTCAAAATTTTAATCATCTTTAGGGGCCAGATACATAGTTTAGTGATCAAAAGCACATCTTCATGCAACAAACCCAGGTTCAGTTCCCAACATCTCTGTAGAGGCTAACAAATACCCAAAAGTCTAGATTCAGGGGATTCAGTTTTCTCTGGCATCTATAAGGAAGAAGCACACACATGATGCACTTATTTGCAGTCTACAAACTCATACCAATAAAGTAAATTTATCTAAATATATTTCTTTATCTAAAAGTAATTGAGCATCTTGAACAAATTGAAATAAGTAATTCCTTCATGATTCATACAGGTGTACTGGCCTAAGGAATCGGTTGTAAATGAAAGCATGAATCCCCTAAACATTTCCCTGTCATCATTTACATACATTTGAATAAGTAGGAAGTATTTACTCAAGGAAAAGACTATATCTATTGGGCACAATAGAAAAATATTCAAAGATGTTTTCTAAAGATGTTTATAATATAAATACAAGGAATCAAGTTTCATACAGGAATAATAAATGACTGATTGTGAACTTTCAATAGTTAGAACTATAGGATAGATTTGCTCTTAAGCTCTTAAAAAGCCATGACAGTATACTCATCTTTTGAGTAATGAGACACTTTTCTGGGCTGGAGTTTTACTTCAGTACTTTTCTAGCAGGCAAGAAACTCTAGATTTGATCATGAGCCATGATAAACCATCATGGGCTTGGCATGCTTTTAATCCCAGTAATTAAGAGACTGAGGCAAAGGTTATAAAGTTTGATGTCATCTTTGTCTATACAACAAGTTCAATGATAGCTTCAGCTTTGTGGGAACATGATACTCTGTCTTAAAAGTAATTATAAATCAGATTGTTATATGTGAATAATGTGAACTAACATCATGTAACACTGCTTTTTTAAAATGCATTACAAGCTAAATACAATATGAGAGTCCTTCTTTCCCAACTGTAGGAGAAGTGACAGTTAGCCTGGGATGTATCCATCATTTGCCCCTCTTGTGGAACTCTAAATTAGATTATTTAAATAGGTGCTAAAAAGAGGTTCCCCCTGGAAACCACTTACAGACTTCATGGGGGTAGAAAATGGTTTGGCTACTGATTGGTTTTAGCTTTAGGGAGTACCACACCAATGCACAGCAGTCTCCTATGGCTACCAATTTGGATCTCAGTATGATGCACAGCATTGCCTGTGGTCATTAAAGCCATATTGGTCAAGGTATTAACTTGTTTAAAGATTGCCCTTTCCTTTATTCATAGTTAGAGTTTTGCATACAGCCAAATACAGGTTTAAACTTACCATTGAGTTTGCTTGTTTATACAGTTATTTATTTATTTTATTTTAGAGATTGCCTTCATATTTTTAATGTTCATTCTTGAAATCTGATTTGTAGAACAATGCCCAGAGGTACATTTGACTGTATAATGGCATATTTGACTGTATAATCAGTGTTCTAAATATTGAATATGTATTTACCATTGTGCTAAAATGTTTATGTTAATATTATTAGAATTTCCTCCACATTTTCTGTTATTTCTGTTTGAATTTTGTGCATTTTAATAATTTTTAATAATTTTTTGTGCATTGTCCTCCAACCTCGCTAAGAACCACCTACCATTATATCTCCTCACACAACTTTTTCCGGTTTTATTTTAGTTTTTTTTTTCTAACCTCATCAAATAGAATTTGTTCTTTTCAATATGCTCTTAAACATGTGACAATCTAGTGGAATAAGTTAATCCAATAGGGACTTCCTCTCCCTTTTCAAACAGCTATCAAAGGCCAATAGTTTCCTGAATAGATGTAGACCATTTTCCCACTTCTGTTCTCCATGTGGCAATTTGTCTGATTAGAGCTTTCACTTGTCTTGTTGGTGCTATGCAACTACTGTGAGTTCGTATGTGCAAATCGTTATACTGTGCCCTGAAAACACTATTATACTTTAGCTACCTACTACTTCTGGCATTTAAATTCATCTGTGTTAAAACCTGAGACTTGAAAAATAGGTGTGTGATATGACTGCTTCTTTAGGTCAAGAATACCTTCAGGTTTTTTTTTTTTCTTTTTCTGCTGCACATTGAGCAGTTGTATGAAACTTTTCTATGTTAGTCATCATCCATTACAAAAATTAACTTCTGAGGAGAGATGTTAAATAAGCTAATCTACAGGATACATCATTTTCTCACTAAACAAATGAAATGGCACTGCATATTCTTCATTAAAGCATTAAGAATGCAATATTTTAAAACAGATGCTCTCAAAAATTTAAATTCATTTACATTTATGTTTGGTTGTAGCATCTATCTACCACCTTTCTTTATTTCTATAATATCTACATTGTTCCCAAGTTTTCATAACAAAAGCTGCAAATAAATTTATAATTTATATCATTAATTATTATAAGATAATAAAGAAGAAAAATGGTTATACAAAAAAAATAGAAGTTGGTTTCACACTATGTCTCTTTAGTAGACAAATAACTGAAGATACTGTTTTCAGGGATGTGACATATGTAGTACATAGATACAAGTTTTGGACTCCAATATTGATGCCAAGTATGCCTTTCAACTTGCAGAGGAGCACTTAAAGACAATCTGAAAGTGGTTGATCTCTCCTATGACCTTTGTGCCACTATTATTCCTGTGAGCATGTCCTGCCAGGATTGGTGATGATTAAAGCTCACAACCTTCATAGCTAAATGAGATTACTTTATTACTTCAGTAACATGGATTGGGCACCTTCAAGCACTATGAAACCTAGCCAATTGGGCTATATCTTCTAGATGAGTATCAGATTGATATCTCAGTGTTCTATGACACAAGTATGTGGTGTCTTAACAAAGTTACTGTTGTCAGGTTTCAGATAGTGCTATTTAGTTTATGATAACAATTTGAACTTTAACATTAAGAAAATATGTGCTTTCTGAGAAACACTAAATTCATAGTACATTTGCATAAGGGTTAATAAAGTTTAGACATTATTTTATACAGATAGGGAAATAGAATATTCAATCCTATGGAAATATCTAATTAGAAAAACATAAGTTTGAACCAAGCTCCATAATATCAGAGCATTTATCTTTAAAACATTAATGATGGCTAAGGCTCAACAAATATTTTAATCAATTCATACGCTTAGGAATAAGGTAATATTTAGTTATTGGAATGTGAGATTGAAATATTTAAAGTATTTCTGTACAGAATGTGACAGTAATGCAGACAGTAATGCATGAAAAACTATATTTACAGGAACATCCCAAAGATAAGTAACATTGATGATTACATATTATCAGTATATAAAAGTTATATTCTCATAAGAATCCCTATCTATAATAGAGACCCTTTAGGACTCATTTTATTTTTACATCATAATTCAGAATAGGTGAAATATTGAAAGGAGGAGCCCAAATTTTCTTGAACTTTCATTTAATTACTACCTTTGTTCCTTGTATAAAATTCTTATTCCTAGCAGCTTTATTTATAATAGCCAGAAGCTGGAAAGAACCCAGATGTCCCTCAATAGAGGAATGGATACAGAAATTGTGGTACATTTATACAATGGAGTACTACTCAGCTATTAAAAACAATGAATTTATGAAATTCTTGGGCAAATGGATGTTTCTGGAGGATATCATCCTTAGTGAGGTAACCCAATCACAAAAGAAGTCACTAGATATGCACTCACTGATAAGTGGATATTAGACCAGAAATGTAGAATACCGAAGATACATTTATGCAAAACAGAAGAAAACCAAGAAAGATGACCATTGTGTGGATACTTCATTCCTCCTTAGAATAAGGAACAAAATACTCATGAAAGGATATAGGTACAGAGACAAAATTTAGAGCTAAGATGAAAGGATGGACTATTCAGAGACTACCCCATTCGGGAGTCCATCCCATCATCAGCCACCAAACCTAGATACTAATGCTCATGCCAGCAAGATTCTGCTGAAGGGACCCTGATATTGCGGCCTCTTGTGAGGCTATGCCAGTGCCTGGCAAACACAGAAGTGGATGCTCACAGCCAGCTATTGGATGGAACACAGGGTCCCTAATGGAGGAGCTAGAGGAAGTACCCAAGGAACTGAAGGGGGCTGCAACCCTGTAGGTGGAACAACAATATGAACTAACCAATACCCCCTGAGCTCGTGTCTCTAGCTGCATAAGTAGCAGAAGATGGCCTAATCGGCCATCACTGGGAATAGAGGCCCCTTGGTCTTGCAAACTTTATATGACCCAGCACAAGGGAAGGCCAGGGCCAAGTAGTGGGAGTGGGTGGTTAGGGGAGCAGGGGCGGGGGTGGGGTATAGGGAACTTTCAGGATAGCATTTGAAATGTAAATATTGAAAAAAAAATATTTTCTGCCAAAAAAAAAATTCTTATCACAGTGAGGTTACCCCAAAGAAATAGGATTAGGAGACTATTATACTAAACTCATATACTAGAACTGTGAAACATAAAGATACACTTGTTTTGCAACATCCTGCCTCTCTATTCTCCAGCTGGTGAATTTGTTGATTGTATGGATTTATGTCTGTTTTTGTTGAGACTTCTTTTGAAATGCAGATCATTTAGAGTAACTTGAATCCATTTACTTATGCCTTGGTTCTTCATGCATAATTGATCCAAATACATAAATTTTCATTAAAGTAAAGATATAAGATATATTTGTCCTAACTAACTAACTAGCTAACTATATATATATATATATATATATATATATATATATATATATATATATATATATACTCTTATGAGACAACTCAAATGTGGAAATCACATCTAAGGAAAAAAAAAACTGGTATGAAGTATTTAAGGATTTTACATAATTTTAATTCTGTTTTAGGAGGAACTGCATATCTGCCATAGTGGATAGTATTTGGTGATCAGAAAGCAACTAATGGGAGTCACTTTTCTTCTTCTATTTTATGGGTTCCATGAACAAAGCTCACTTTTTTTAGTTTTCTAGAAGGGCTGTATTAAACTTAACCAGTTAAGCTGTTTTACTGGGCCAATATATATATATATATATATATATATATATATATATATATATATATATATATATATATTGTGTGTGTGTATTCTTTTTATTTTCTTCATCTACTTTTTCATTTTAAATCCTTGACAAAATAAAGCAGAAATGGATTGTAAAAGCATAGAAAATTTGAAAGTTAATAGTGATTGTTCTAAGCCTATTGACTGATACAGACTGAAAAAACAGGAGTTTCTCGGGTTAATTAAAATGCAGAAGGTAATGCGAGGAGTGACTTCCAATGATCACATTACATTTTCTCAGCTATCATGGTCCTCTGCATTTTTATGATACTGTTAGTTATTGTAAGGATTAGAAAATGAGATTATACCGTGGAATAATGTGTTTACCAAGGAACTTGAGAAGCTAAGAAGCTAAGTTCATTGTTTACATTCATGGAATAATAAATATTTGATGACTATTCATTTAACATAATCTAGATAAGTCACCATTATGAAGGTCAGCTCTTAGGGACAATGGTTTGTACTTTAATATGCATGTCATTTTTAGGAAGTCATTTCAAGAAGTAATTTATAGTGTATTCTTATCTCATTCTCAGTTAGTCATTAAATTTTTTATACTTAAACACTCCAAGGTTCTGCTAATGCAGATTTACATACAATGAAATTTGTCTTATCAACTACAGCAAGTGACAGACTAATGAGAAACTATTCACAATTACAGAATGACTACTACATTGCTGTCATTCTATTCAGTCTATAATGAATCTTACTTAACTTTATTTTCATATTACCCGTATAGGATAGAAATTCACTTTAATATGTATTGAATAACATACATTTCAAAGGCTATACAATTTCCTCAAATGTTATAATCATGAAAGTGTGTAACTAAATGGGAACACCACTAATTTTAGTTCAAGAATCTCAAATGATAACCATTTTGTCCCACTGCTAACTTTTGGTAATTAAATGTTTTGTTTTGTTTTTACTGTAATGTAATCAAACTAGTATCAACTTAAACCATCTAATATCATTTCTACAGGAAAGGTGAAGACTGCTGCTATAGTAAAACTTGTAATTATCTTTCTCTAAAATGTCAATGAGTATTTTACTCAAATGTCCTTGCATATCCTGCCTGATAAAGCCCTTGCTAGCTTATAGCTCATGCTATGAAGGAACAGTCACCTGGATTGCCGAAGATGTTTTCCAATAAGGTCTTTTAATTTCTTCTGCTCCTATGAGGCTTTCTATCTTCTTCAGGGGCAAATAAATTCATCTGACTTTGGAGCACTCAGCTCTAAATGATATGTCCTTACCAAATCCTTCCATTTTAGGATCAGAAATCTACTCAGAAAAAGGTGACAGAAAGATTGTTAAGAGCCAGTATGATATGAGCACAAGGAAACAGTATCTTTCTTACACAGCACTGAGGTTCATATATATCCCAGAAAAATATGACTGAGCACTTAATTTCTGAACAAGTTCAAGCAAGGTTGACTCCCTGCCAGGAGTAGAAAACTGTAATCCTAATCAAAGAGAGTATTTGCAAGTAATACCTGATAGAAAGTAATAACAAATATATCCAATAGAGTGTCACTAGGTATATTAACCATATTCCAGGCCAGACTAATACAAAATGAACTCCATGTTTTGGTGTGTGCTTTCCGGTTTTCTGTTGTTGTTGTTGTTTTGGTTATTATTGTTTCTGTTTTGGTTTGTTTTTTTTCTTTATATTTACTCTCCTATTCTCTCTCTCTCTCTCTCTCTCTCTCTCTCTCTC
>NC_034598.1:73470262-73484414 GCF_900095145.1 Mus pahari
TCTCTCTCTCTCTCTCTCTCTCTCTCTCTCTCTCTCTCTCTCTCTCTCTCTTAGAGAGAGATGAATCAAGATTAAGAACATCAAGTTAGGTAGTGAGGAAGAGAGATGGGGAGGCTTTCTGGGGAGATGGTGAAAGAAAAGAAAATGATCAAAATATATTGTAACAAAAATGTAAATTAAAACAAAATTAACTTATAACATGAAAAAAAGAGAAAAAAATGAAAAATTTATTTCTTTTTAGGGACTGGAATGCCATATATGTCCTTTAATTTTTACCCTATGTGAGAGAAGTATATTTTTATTAGGTTTATTTGAAATGGTCAAGCGAAGTTGCATTATTTGCTCATGATTATAAAACATAAATAGCAGAATTTGTAGGCTCTATTTTCTGGTTTTCCATCTTGCTATAGAAAATTAACCTTACAAATATTGCAAGATTCTTTTTTTCTGCCAATAGAAGTATATTTTGTTACGTACACTTGGGAATCAGATGGTTTCTTTGCTCTGTGTATATGATTTTGTATGTTATTTGATCTAATAAGTGATTTAAGCAAGACATTCCCAACTCGTAGAAGGAACTTTCATGAAAATAAATTTTCAAATCCAATGAAATTGAATTAATTCTTTTACAGATTCAAAACCCACCTCAAAAATATTAATCCATAATTCCTCCTGTCAAAAGGAAATGCAGGGACAAAGAATGGAGGAGAAACTGAAGGAAAGGCCATCTGGAGACTGCCCCTCCTAGGGATTCATACTGTCTGCTGACACCAAACCCAGACACTACTGCTGATCGTAAGAAGTGCTTACAGTCCAATATAGCTGTCCACTGAGAGGCTCTGTCAGAGCCTGGCCAATACATATGTTGATGTACACAGCCAAACACTGGACTGAGCATGGGGACCCCAAAGGGGAAGTTATGGCAAGAACTGTAGGAGCTGAAGGGGTTTGCAACCTCATAGGAAGAACAACAGTATCAACCAACCAGAGCCCTCCAAAGCTCCCAGGGACTAAACCACCAACAAATGAGTACCCATAACTCCAGAAGCAGAGGATTGCCTTAACTGGCATCCCTGGGAGGGGTGCCCCTTGTTCATGTGGAGGCTTGATGATCCAGGAGAGGGGAATGCTAGGCCACTGAGACAGGAATGGGTAGGCAGGTGTGGGAGCACCCTCATAATTGAAAAGGGTAGGAAGAAGAGAATATGGGGCTTGTGGAAGGCAAATTGGGAAGGAGGATAACATTTGAAATGTAAAAAAAATAAAATAACCAAGAAAACAAAGAAAAAAATAGTCTTATTTGCATTAAAAAAGAATAGTTAAGAGATGAGAAATCTAAATATTTACCAACTTAGCATAGCATTTATGAATACAAAGCTAATAAAAACAGAAATATTTTACATATATTTTTATTTATTCATATCATAACTGTCTTAGGCAGTAACTGATGTATTCATGCAGAAAATGGATGACTCATTTTAACTCAAAAATATGAAATATATGACTTTAGTTAATATTAATAGTCAATATAAATATCATTATAATTATTAGAAATTAATTTAGATAAACTTACATTTGAACATAATTTATGTATAACAATCTGTCCTTTAGTACATTATTAAATGTTCTTCATTACGATTTGCAGACATTACATATTAAAGTATTAAGAACCCTTAATTTACTATATGTAGATATGCATAGATTTCATTCACATGATTTAGCAGCTGGTTCATTCAGCTACTTCATCCTCATATATTGAGATGAACAAATTAGAGATAACTTCTTGATTCAAGTGATGTAATTATATATCCTAATGTCTAAGTTACTATTTTTGTATACTTGGCAGAAAGATAATTTTAGAAATGGCATACTATAAGAAACCTTCAATGAAACTTTTATTGATGAAAATATAGAACTTCTGCAAATTCAGGCATAATCCTCCCTTCACATAATGGTAAAATCACTAATATGTCATGCAGAGGTGCAAAATCATACATAAATATTTCTTTGTAAATTTACAGCCTAAGATTTCTACACTGTGGCCTTATCTTTGAAATAGTTTCAATCATAATTGTAATTTATAACATAATTTCAAGTCTGGGTTTACTACAAGATCCCTAAAAAGCTAGAGATAGTATTCTATCCTCTATCTTCTATGTGATGGAATTACACAAATACTATCAAATCTGTAGATTTATAAAGAATTAGAGAACAAATCCAGGGCTTTGTAAAATAAAGTCTCTACCAACTACCTACATCCCCAACTCTACAATAAAACTCAGTTAAACTTCATTAAAATGAAAAATTTTAGTAAGTGTCTAAATTTTCATCATTATTTGAGACATGAAATGAACGTGTGTGAAAAGAAAGATTTATTCTTTCATGGTTTCAGGGGGCTTAGCCATGTTTAAGTGACTCTGTCTTTCTGGGGTGTGGTGCAGCAGATGTCAAGGGAGCGTAGAAATGTTGGAACACACTATTAAAGAGTATTAGAAGTATTTTCATTTTAGCTGTGTATGGCTAAGTGTGTGAATAATCTCCTGCAGGATTCCATTCACTCTTTCTTCACAGAACATAATTCCTGGGACAAAACAAAGATCCCAATTAATTTGTATTGAGTGAATCTAATTGATATATAACATCAGGACTAACGACTACTTATTTCCTGACATTTGTGATTTTTAAATATGAACTTGAACATGGATATAAAAAGCTAAGCGCTAGAATATTAAAATCTACCAATATATTTGAAAATCTAATTTTGAGCAAGTCTTAAATTGAATATTAAGAAAGTAAAAGATACTGTATGCTTGGTTAGAAAATTGTCAAAATTTTGGTTTAGGAAGCAGAAGAATTAGCTAAGATCCTATAAGACAAAATACTTGAAATGACATTGAAATGAAAGAAAATGGAGGATTACACTCGTGATCACAATGACTGCAAGGGGTAGACACCATATTCCCAATAAGTTATCACTGCCATATGTGAGACAGGACCTTCCTCTAGTACCTATGGACTTAAATATACTCATTTAGATTGCAAAAGAAATTCCAGAAGCTGATATCATCAGATTCTGTGATTTGGAGCCTCATATAAATTTTTTTCTAATAAAATACTTTATACAAATGTTAGATAGTTGGCCATAAAAGTCAAATACATTTATGAAAAGACATACATATTTCTGTTCTTATAATGTATATGTATATGTAATATAGTAAATCAGTACATATTATTTATATGTATATATTTTAGATATATACATATTAAATAATACATTTTTACATATATTATGATTTTATAGTTTGTGTCCTATACATAAGTCCAAAATGAACCCTAAATTATAAAAGCATCTTTGTATTCTAATAAAATATAAGGACCTTCAATTTTTTGCAAATATATATTCTAGGCATTTTTAATACCTTTCCATGACTCTTTTTCTCTCCTTATATTCTCCCCTCAGCCTTTCCTCTTTCTTCTCTTTGATAGAGCACAGATTCCTCTGTTCTCTAGACCCAATTTCTTGCTTTTTCATTCTCACTACACAGACACATACCATGCTGCACACTTACATAATTGCCACTGAAAAATAAGCAAAGTTCCACATATAGATGTCACTATTAAAACTTAGAAAACCAGTTCTAAGAGTATTATGGTATATGCTTAATAAGTTCTACTAGCATGGTTCCTTCTAGAAATAATCATCCTTGAATATATAAATGATCAATTTAAATTTGGAATTGTGTTTTACACTTCATTGGAAATATGTTATCAAAAATCTTTAAAAAAAAGAAATGATTTAATGTATAAGTAATATTTTTCCATAGTATAAAATTCACTCTTAAAAATAAAAATAAATAATAATCAAGACAGTAAATAGATAGCACATCACCAAGCAAATGAATAGAATTTTTTAAGAAGAATGAAACCACTAAAACTATCAGAATAAAATTTATAATAGATTGTTTATAGAAATCTATACACACTGTAAATGATAATTAAAAGTGATTAACACTGGACCTGCAGAATATATTTATCAGTTTTACTCAACTAATCTTAGGTTCTGGGTAATATTTTAAATCACAGGACTAATTTATAGCAACAATTCAGATAGCTGCAGATGAGATGATTCACTGAGTATTTATCTTTTGTTTTCCAGATAAAGCACTGTGCTTTATGCATGTCTAGGGACACCAATATATCAAAGTATGTCATGACTGACACCTTGGGCTAGTCATGTTTTAATATTTATAAAACATGGGGATTCTCCTGAGAAATAGAATGATTTGGGTGCCTATTAGCAGTATAGATTCGACTCATAGGATAGCTCTGTTACAAGCTCTGAAAGGTGAAGGATCCAAGAAAAGCTAATGTTTCAGTTCTACACTGATTTGATTAGTCAGAATCAAAAGAAAAATCCCTATCCCAGGGCAAAGGCATCCCGGTAAGAGGAACCCTCCCTTCCTAAGAGAGGGCCAATTTGTTTTACTCAAGTCTCAGTTGATTTTATAGTTTTTATAACATTAGATAATGCATGTAGTTTTACTCACTTTCCTGAACTAATTGTTAAATTCTCTCATAACAATGCCCCAAATCAAGACTGAATAAATGTCTGGAATTATGTAGGCCATTCAAGTCAGTAAATGAAATTTACTACTGTTGTCTGAGAGTCTTAGGTATTTATGGGTTTAGATGATTTTGCTTACCCTACAAAAGCTAGACGATAGAGCATGCTTCTCTTGCACAATTATGACCATAATGAAAAACAATGTTTACAGATAGGGACAGATGTTACCTGAGGAGATGAAATCATTTATAATCCACCATTGCTAGAACACATTATAAACTTTAACCTTTACAACATTTGTAAGGTTCTTATGTCAGGGCTAGTCTATGAATGGGAAACTGAGACACAGACGTATTAAACTGTACATCTAATAGCACAAGACTAATATAAATATCTTGGTTTAAAATACACCTTTGACTGTTCCAAAGTGTATCAGTCTTCTGCGTATCATGCTGTCAAACTGGCAATTGAAAAGTTTCAGGATCACAAGATACAAGTCTGTACAAGAAACAGTTTGCAAGTCAAGACAAAACACAGAAAAACAGTGGAGCCATTTGATATACAAGAGATTGTCTAAGAAAAGAAATGGGATTGATTAGATTTGAGGAAAAAAGATGCTTTGTAAACTTAGGAGATTGTAATCTTGTGGTTCCTCATGAATTAATCAGCCTATAAGAACCAAGCTAACTGGAAGAAATGTGTGTGTGTGTGTGTGTGTGTGTGTGTGTGTGTGTGTGTGTGTGTATGTGTGTTTATGTATGTATATGTAGCAATATTAACATGGTATTACATTTAAGGTAATCAAAAGAATGTTTCCTTTCTCTTTCATGAATTTAAAAGAAAGAATTTATAATATCACCTTCTGAAGACTATTGCAAGTCTGTACTTGTGTTGAAATTTATTAATATTAATGAGATTAAAATATTAGCTTAATAGAATATTGCACATGATCAGGTATTGTGTGGAAACAAGAGTGAAGCCCGGAGGGCCAGCAGAAAGAATCGAAACAAGCAGCCTCAGAAGAAAGATAGTGTGAGAACCTTTAGACTGTACCAGAGACCTGGGAGGTAAGAGATACTGATGACTCAAAGGGCTGGACCTTAGATGAAATGCCCTACAGTGGGGAGAGGGAACTTGTAGAGTTCACCTTCGGTAGAAAGACAGGGTATCAAATGGAGGGATGGGGTTGCCATTCCATGGTAAAAATCTCTAACCCAGAATTGTTTCTGTCTGAAAGCACTGCAGGAAAAAATGGAGAAAAGTCTGAGGGCACAAATTGGGATCCAGCTCAGGGGGATGCTCCATGTCCTGACACTATTACTGATGTTATGGTGTGATTATAAACAGGGGCCTATCATGAATGCCCAATAAACAGTTGAAAGAGTCAGATACAGATATTTACACCCAACCATTGGATCGAAGCTGGTAACCCCTGTGGTTGAATTAGAGAAAAGCTTGAAGAAGCTGAGGAGGAGGGTGATAATCTAGGAAGACCAGCAGTCTCAACTAAGCTAGTCACTGGGATCTCTCAGACACTGAGCCACCAACCAGGCAGCATACATCAGCTGATATGAGGCCCCCAACACATAGTCCAGAGGACTGCAGGGTCTGGACTCAGAGAAGATGCATCTAACCCTCAAGAGACTTGGGGCCCTAGGGAGTAGGGAGGTTTGGTGGGTGGGGGTTGGGGCAACCTCTTGGAGACAGAAGGAGAAGGGGATATGGGAGGTGAAAGAGTCATAGTGTGGACCAGGAGGAGATGAAGTCTGTACTATCAAATAAAGAAATAAAGAATAAATTATAAAAGAAAATATTAGAATATTGCTTAACAAATACAGAGATTTGGAAAAATAGGAAAGAAATAAATGTTAGAAATAGTAAAAATAGAGTTGAGGTGGGTAAACATTTAAGCATAGAAACATCCATCTCTCTACCCAAGATATTAAAAATCTATTGGATAAGATGAATTGTGAACATACTAGAATTTGATCACAAAGATGTAATAGATCTTTAAAAAAAAACTGTCTATAGTATAGCCTATAATTTAAGATTACCAGGATGTAAGATGGTATTCATATGTTTTTTGTTTATTTCTTTTTGTATAGCTATTGTTAACTCCCTCCCAAAATATGGCTTCTCCAACAAATGGAACATTTCCTAAATGATACAGGATAGTTTCAGATATTTACCATTAAAGTTAATGTGATTGACCAAATTGTTTAAATTGAATGACTAACTAGAAAACAAAACCAACCAACTGACATTCAGCAACAACGACAAGAGGAAGCCTGGCATCTTAATATGTCAAACACTTGAGGATTTATTCTATCTATCTATCTATCTATCTATCTATCTATCTATCTATCTATCTATCTATCTATCTATTTATTTATTTATTTATTCACTTTACATCTGATCACTGACCCCTTCCTGGTCATCCCTGACCACACTTCCCACCACACCCTTCCCCTCTTCTCTGAGAGAATGGAGGTTCCACACGGGGCATCCTTCAATCCTGTCATATCAACTACCTGCAGGGCAAGGTGCTTCTTCTCCCACTGAGGCCAGACAAGATGGCTGAGTTACAGCAAATGATTGCACAGATAGCTAACAGCTTTAGGGATAGCCCCTGCTATAGTTGTTTGGGGCTCACATGAAAATCAAGTTGGACATTTGCCACTTATATGTAGGGGGCCTAGGTCCAGCCAATATATGTTCTTCGATTCATTGTTTAGTCTCTGAGAGCTGCCAAGAGGCCTCAAGCTGTACTATAGTGCAATAAGTAATAAAAACTGCATGATATTTGTATATGAACAGAAAAGTTGATTAATGGGATTGAATCCAAGACTCAAAAATAAAAGGTCACTTGATTTTTGACAACAAAGGCAAAACCACACAATGGGGAAAGTATCTTCAACAAATCGCGTTGGTCCAACTGGATGTCTGCATGTAGAATTCAAGTAGATCCATATCTTACTCCCTGCACAAAACTGAAGTCAAGTAACCAAAGACCCCAGTGTAAACCCTGATATACTAACTCTGATAGAACAGAAAGTGGGGAACAGCCTTGACGTCATTTGTACAGGAGAAAACTTCCTAAACAGAACATCATTGGCTAAGGTTCTATGATCAACAGTTGATAAGTGGGACCCCATTAAACTGAAAAGCTTCTGTGAAACAAAGGACACTGCCATTAGGATAGAATGGCAGCCTACAGGTTGGGAAAGGGTTTTCACCAATCCTACATCTGAAAGAAGAATTAGTTTCTTGCGATTTTCTACCTAGCAAGTTCTCAATAATGAAACAAGTTTGAAAGACCCAGCTTAGGTTCCTCATGACTGCAGTAATGGCCACCATTGGTTCTGAAATAAAAAAAAACAAAAACACACAAAGAAACAAACAAAAAAAACCAAAAAAAAAAAAACAAAAAACAAAAATTAGAACAAAAAAAACCAAACTATTTACATGGAGTAAAAAATAAAACATTGATTTTACAAATTCCAATATTTTAATTCATATCTTTGAGAAATTGAGATAACACATTTAAATCTTTGCTGACGCCTAAGAGGAATTTTCACTAATTCTAGTTGTGGTTCTCCAAATATAAGCTCAAAATCAGTATTCTAAAAAACATCTGTGGGAAGTAAATATGAACCTTACCTACACAGAACACTAAACTCTGTTCTGTAGCAGTGAACAACATAAAATGTAATTTTCTAATTTATCTATTACTTGAGATTTTTATTCTTGTATACAATGCTTATTTTAGTCATATCCACCTATCTCACACTACATTTCCAAATTCTTTATTCCATGTTACCCTCTAATCTTCAGAAAGTACTATCATCTACCTACCATTCTTTATCTTCTTCTCTTTCTCTATAACTCCCACTTAGTCCAATTAGACCAACTCATATGCATATGAATTAGGACATGGACCATACCCTGAGGAAAACTGATTTTCCCAAATTCAGTGGCCATCAACTGGCAAGATGTCTTAGCTAGGGCCAGGGAGGCTTATGCCTTTCTCCCCTATTCATGCATGAAGTATGTCTTCTGCAAACACACAGAGATGTTGTGGATTCATGAATGCAATGGCTCTTTCATATGCAGAAACCCTATTTCAAATCATCCCTCCCTAATCTCTGGCTTTTACTATTTATAATCGCATCTTTTGTGGATGGTGACTGTACCTTAAGAGGAAGGGTTGATGTAAATGTTCCAGTTTGCTCCGAACCCTCTATAGTCACTCATTCTTTCTATGTAGACTATTGTGAATCTTTGTATTAACCAACATATTCTGCAAGAAGCAGCTTCTGTAATGAGGTTGGCAATTACCCTACTCATCTGGTGTAGGAATACCTATGCAAAAGGCAGTTTGATGCCTTGTCAAGTTAACAAATAAAAGTAAGAGTAAGTAAAACCAGAACAATAGTTCTCCTCTGGAAGATCCATGACACCCCCTCAGGTGGTCTCTTTTAATAACTAACAGTAGAGAGAAAATGGTAGGCATTCAGTGAAAACTTCATCTCCAATTTTATTTATCTTTTTCCTGATCAATGACAGACAACATATGATATTGAGATGCTGGGTGCCTGTCAAAAAAAATTGCAACTGTCTGTGAGCAATGCAGTCATAGTAGATAAAACCCGAAGCAAACATAGCCCAAATCAAAAATCAACAGATACTTTACTGTGTACAGTATCAATCATAGATGGGCTTCCTTACTAATTACCTTGAGATTTCACACTATATTCTAAAACAGGCATTATAGTAGAAGAATATATCTTATTTCCAGCTTATGGAAACATTCTAATCATATTTAATATGAATGAGTTCGAGTTCTACATTTGGTGGTTTAAGTGTATTGAATACATGTTCATGATAGGTTATTTTTAATTTATGATGGGTTTTTTGATGCAGCTCCATTATAACTTAATGAACACTGAAATGCTTTAACCAGAAACAAATGTTATAATGGCAAATGTAATGTCTTCCATTTCAAAACTTCATAAGGGGTTAAGGAAATTATCTTAGAATACAGGTAAAAGTGTAAACGTATGAAAATTTTAACAGT
Organism: Mus pahari; assembly: GCF_900095145.1. Lineage (NCBI taxonomy): Eukaryota > Metazoa > Chordata > Mammalia > Rodentia > Muridae > Mus > Mus pahari. Next base: position 73,479,904 of record NC_034598.1, read on the forward strand.
ATAAATCAAACTTTGTGTGTTTTTTATTGTAAAAATGTAACTTGTTCTTTCATTCCAATGCAGTCTGTATGTTGCTTCATTTTCTCTCTAAAGTACCCTCTTAGTAGCACTATCTCTCTGTATATCATAACTTTCTCATTCTCTGTAATATTATCATCCTCTTCCCTGTATCCCACAAACATACCCTTTAAATGAAATACTCAAAATACTCTCCACATGACAATATAATTAGTATTTTCCATCATTGCATTTATGTTACCTTTTAACTCAGATGCATAATTTTCTCATGTTTACTGAATGCAGTAGATAATTTTTTTTCTCTGACATTGATACCAAGAAATGCATGCTCAAAGGAGACTGATATGGCTGTCTCCTGAGAGGTCCTGCCAGAGCCTTACAAATATAGAGGCAGATGTTAGCAGTCAAGCATTGGACTGAGTGTGGGGACTCTAATTAAGGAGTTAGAGAAAGGACTGAAGGAGTTGAAGGGAATTACAACCCCATAGGAAGAACAATATCAACCAACCAGACCTCCCAGATGTTGCAGGGACTAAGCCATCAACAAAGGAATACACATGGCTCCAGCTGCATATGTAGCAGATGATGGCTTTGTCAGGCATCAATGGAAGGAGAGGTCCTTGGTTCTAGGAAGGGTTGATAGATGCCCCAGTGTAGGGGATCTGAGGGCAGGGAGATAGGAGTGGGTGGGTAGGTGGATGAACACCCCAATAGAAGCAGGGTGAGGGAGGATATGATAGGGTGTTTCTGGGAGGGAAAGAAACCAGGAAAGGGGATAATACTTGAAATGTAAATTAAAAAAATCCAGTAAAGAAAATAAAGAAAATAGAGTAGTCTATAATGGAATTACAATATACAATGAATTAGTGTTCAATTTACAGTACAGTTTTAAAGTGGTGATCCATGTCCTCTTTTCCTTAGAAAACATTCCAAGTGCTATTGCACCTTATTCTGTAGGATTGTTCTCAACCTTCCTAACACTGCAACCCTTTTACATAGCTCCTCATGTTGTGGTAATACGCCCCCAACCATAAATTTATTTTTGTTGCTACTTTATAACTTTAATTTTGCTACTGATATCAACCATAAAATAAATATCTGTGTTTTCCAATGATCTTAGGTAACCCCTGTGAAAGGGTCCTTTGACCTCCAAAAGAAGAACAAATCACAGGTTGAGAACCACTGGATTAAAAGATCCTGGATATGCTTTTTAATATTTAAGCATATTACTAGCTTAGTTTTCATGTTTGTGAGCATTGTGTTCCCAAATGCAATGATTCCCAGGTGGTGTTTTGAGTGGAGGTTGGCTTAGCTAAACTTTCTGGCCCATTTTGGCTTTTCTGGAGTCTTGGTAATGACTACCATACAGCTACTGTCAGCCCCATGCCCTCAATTCTGTCTGACACTGCCTTGTTGGTATACTGTATGAGTCTGTGCACATAAATTCATCAGGAATGTGTGGTCCATAACAGGGTAAGGCCTTTTCCAAGTCCCCATTCAGTCTATTCTTACTCCAGATCTAATACCTCTTTGAATATTCAAACTCTATACCTAAATCTAGGTTCAGAAGGAAATAAACATAGAAAATATTTGGATTGTAATTATAGCCAAGAAGTCTCAAGAATACACATAACACAAACTTGGAATGGAATCATATTCTAAACTAAATACTTGAGAAACAATTCAAAAATCTAATGGCGGGTGAATTTTTCTATAATTCGTTTGTAAATAACATTTTATAAGTTATTTACTTGAAGAGAAATTTATGACTGTGGAAGTTAACTTTCATAGAAGAGTCAACAAAAATAGAAAACATCCCCAAACCAAAATTGGTTAAAATAAACATGTATAATCATTTTCAAACACCTTTTTCATGCTAAAGAAAATTTTATACTTGGAAATCAATCAATCAATCTATCTATCTATCTATCTATCTATCTATCTATCTATCTATCTATCTATCTATTTATCTATCTATCTATCTACCCATCTATCTATCTGTCTATCTTTCTATCTATCTTACTAAAACAAAGTACACTATATATGAAGTTAAAATAAAGACAAGGATGGTGCCAAACAAACTATGTATTCACCTAAATATGATAAAGGAGGGACAAAGCTAAACATGTGAATAAAGCGAAAGAAAGACAATGGTTTATTTTCTAACCATGAAAGCCAGTCATCAGAATACTAAGCTCCTATAATAATGTAGATCCACAGCCATCAGGAATGATAGTTTCATATTTATATTTGATTTTACAGTCACATGCAACCCTTTAAAGATGTAATAGTGATTGTTTCATACTTGGTTAACCTCTCTAATCTCATTTTCTGTCTTCTATTTTTTTCTTTATAAGTGTTTGCAAAATTCTAAGTCCATAGTGTGACAACCCCAGAAAAACAAACATCACTTCTTTCTAGGAATCAAAATGTCTAATCATGATAATGGTCCTCTATTCCAGAAACAAAAATTTCACACTATTCCTTTCGATATCAAATATCTGGTGCGTAAAAATATGAATTGCTATAAAATAATGATTTATGTACTTGCCTAAAGAGTAATATAGCTTATTGACAGGAGGACCGCTTTGTAAAACTCATTAAATATGAATCCGTTTTCTGAAGCAGAAGCTGTGCAAATGGAAAATACAGTAATTTTTTTCTGTTATGCTATGAAATGGTAATTTTGATAGCCTCATGATGATGCCGCGTTGCTAAATATTTATTTCAACTAGAACCATTCTCTGCTTCAATATAGGCTGAATAATTTCAAATAACCACAGGCTATGTCTATTTCAAATAAAGCACTTATTTGATATTGCTTTTTTTTTGCCAGATTATATGACAAGCAACATTCAAATCACAACACCCTGAGTATAACCGACTGCTACCATAATACTCAATCATGAGTTTCTGATTACCATATGTTTCCAAATTGTTTGCTTAGGATTTTTAGAAATACTGTACTTTTACTGAAAATGGTAAAATAACACGAATCCTTATTTTGATAATATTTGGAAACACCAGTCTTAGAAAGTAGAAAAAAACAATCTGTAAGACCCTGTATTATGAAATGGAATTACACGGTATTCTGACTCAAATAAAAAATTGATATTAACTTGAAAAGAAAACACAGCCAATTTCATTTTCATAAAACACACAGGCATTAAGAACATTGCCAGAGAAGCAAATTTCTATCTTTTTTAAAACTGTCACTGAAATACAATGGTGCCTGACATATTAAGCTGCTTTATATGGCAATGTTCAGAATACTCTCTTCTTATTATTCTTCAAAGCATAAAATTAATAGAAATGATATTTTTGCTTCTATATTTTCAACAATGAAACTAATTGAAGAAATAGTTCTCAGTGTCGATGGCAACGGCTTCTTTAAATTTGAATCACATTCCTATTTTTTGCTAGATATGAAGTGCAAGGATCTAGAATTATGTTTATGTGAACAACTTCAATTCCTACTAAAATACTTGATACTTTTTAGTGTGTTTTGCTCTCTCCAGGTTTCCATTATGACATTCAGCAGTCTCCGTCAGTGCCTCTGAAGAACACTGCACAGTTCCATGCACTAAGGACAAATGTTTCTATTGTATACTAAAGAACAAATGGAAACCTATTTCCCTAATACTTCTGAAAAAATTCCTTAACAGGACAGCAATGGCCTGTGCTGTAAGATCAAGAATCAACAAATGGGGCCTCATAAAACTTCTGAATCCATAAATGATGTGCTGTCACATGCTTCAAATTACATCAGCCTTCAATTTCCAGGTCAGAATGTAAAACATTGGAAAACTTTTCCTTTATGTGTTTGTTAAAAATATTTTGATTAAATTTTACCTGCTGTGAGAAAATATATGTGCTTATACAATTTAAAATGTAGTTTTCCACACTGTCAAAAGATGGACATGAGTATTGTATACTTATCTGAAAACTGTACTTAGTAATGAAGCTTGAATATCCTGGAATTTTTCTAGAATGAATATGAAACCATCCCAGATGCCTGGCTCTGTACACCATGAAAGAGATGACAAAAATGGAAAAGCTGGAGAAAGCCTGGGAGGTACACAGCTGGTTTGAGTCCAGGGTGCTACCTCTAATTTTTGACTTATGAGCATACTGAGAAACAAAACAACAACCTCTTATGACATTAGTGATAGAATTTTTGGAATGTCAATATTTCTATTTTAAACAAGTAATATATTGAGATTGATTGTCTACACTTTTCAGTAGCAATGGTTTATATTTATTTACCCTTTGTGATTTTTTTACAAGGTTTTTTGATCTGTTAAATTAGGAGTGTGTAGGACAAACTTATTATTTGTTTTGTTTATTAATTCGTTTGTTTACATCACAGTTTAATAATTAAACTTTCTCTCTCTTTCTCTCTTTCTCTTTCTTCCTTCCTTTCTTCCTTCCTTTCTTTCTTTCTTTCTTTCTTTCTTTCTTTCTTTCTTTCTTTCTTTCTTTCTTTCTTTCTT
>NC_034598.1:73484729-73486316 GCF_900095145.1 Mus pahari
CTCTGCTGTATATGTGTTGGGGGCCTCATATCACCTGTTGTGTGGGACAATGGACTATGCACAGATAGCCTGGTTCCAGTAGAGCTTAGGTCTTGAACCCGGGTAGGACCCAATAGGTGGTAATTTCCACCTACCAGGAACAGAAGGCATTTTATCATGTCTCCTGGAACCCTGGTTCCTGTCGAAGTTACTGCCCCCACAGCCCCCACAGGAGAGGTGTGTGGCTATCAGTCAGGTAGCTGATGTCCCAAGCTTCTGGCATTCTGGCTAGACTCCTCCCCAAAATTACCTAGCAACAGCAAGATATCCCAGCCTACTATAAGATGGCTGCTTGGCCCCACCTCTCTCTCTCTCTCTAAGCTTTTACCTCTCTTACTCTCTAGCCTTCCTTCTCTCTCTCTCTCTCTCTTCCCTCCTCTCTCCACGTGGTCATGGCCTGTCTCTCTCTCTCTTTCTACCTTCTCCTTCCCCCCTGCCTTTCTACAATAAAGCTCTAAAACCATAGACTGTCTTTGACCATCAAGGCCCGCTATGCTTGAACAATGGGATAGGCTTTCTCCTCAAGAGCTACATCCAACCTCCTGACAGAGGGCCTTCTTATGCTGCAGCCAAGGACCTGACTGGAGACTCTTGCCTGTGTGGGAACAACCCAGCACTCCCCTCTCCCCCTAACTTCTTTTCCTTATCTCCTGGTTGAGTGCAGGCCCCAGGGCCCCTACTCTGTTCTCAGCTCCTCTGCCATATCCAGCATGGGATGCAGGAGACTGACAACCTGATACCTGGGGCTACCTGGGGCTGGCCCTTGTCCACCACCCACCATCTGGAGTCAGTGACTTAACACAGCCAGATGCCCACCCAAGGCCACATGGAAAGCAACCGGTGGTCCCCCTGTGTCTGCCTGCCCAGAGCACCATAACTATGGGAGGACACAGACTCTCTCCCACTCCCCTCTTTTCTACACAGCCATGGCCCTTCACTGGAGTATGCAGCTTGCTTGGTGGTCCAATGTTTGAGAGATCTCAGGGGTCCAGATTAACTGAGAATACTGGTCCTCCTACAGGATCACCCCTCTCAGCTCCTTTCAGCCTTCCCTGATTCAACAACAGGAGTCAGCAGCTTCTGTCCGTTGGTTGGGTGCAAATATCTGCATCTGATTCTTTTAGCTGCTTTTTGGGCCTTTCAGAGGGCAGTCATGCTAGATCCATTTTTTTTTTTAATTGTTCCATAGCCTCATAATAGTGTCAGGTCAGGGACCACCCTTGGGCTGAATTGCACTTTGGGCCTTTCACTGGAACTTCTTTTCCTCAGGCTGCTCTCCATTCCTATCCCTGCAGTTCTTTCAGAGAGGAAATATTATGGGTGGGTGAGAGTGTTGACTGTGGGGTAGCAACCCCATCCCTAGAATCTTTGAATGAGTTGGATTCTTACCTCCCCTTACCTTTTCCTAATCATCTTTTTCTTCCCAGCTTCTATTATTCGTATAAAGGTGAGTTTTTCCTAAGCTCTTTTTTCCTTTTCTTTTCTTTTTATTATTATTTTCTTTATTTACATTTCAAATGTTATCCCAAAAGTTCCCTATAACCCCCC
>NC_034598.1:73486751-73517075 GCF_900095145.1 Mus pahari
AGGAGGAATGAAGTATCCACACGATGGTCATCCTTCTTGGTTTTCTTGTGTTTTGCATAATGTATCTTGGGTATTCTAAGTTTCTGGGCTAATAACTAATAAAACTGTGGCAAAATCTTAGTCTTCCCAAACATGTATTTGAAAGTTTGCTTCAGTTATCTTATGCATGCTTCCACATATGTCTATCTGGTGTACAGACTTGAAAATAATCAGTCAAAATTCATTTAACACATGATGAAGCACTCGGTACCTTTGTGTCTACTGAAAGGGTTCACTGCAACATTTGTGTCTCAACTCCAGCTGTGCCTTAAACATGCTTAGGCACATCTTCTTATGAAGCAGAATTTGTTTTTTTTTTTTTTTCTGTTTTTGTTTTGCTTGTCAGCTCATATACACTTGTGTAAAAATGTACACAAAGCAACATTTTCGAAATCGAACCTGGATACCTGAATATAGACATGGTTTTTACCTTGTTTGGAGGTGTGGGTATGGGCATAGGAGTGGAGGTTTGATACATTGTAGATCCTGTCAACCTTCAGTGAGAGAGCAGAGGTTCAGAGAGCTTTTCAGCTTTACAAATGTGCAAACCACAGTACATGTCTATAGTCATGAACGTATATGTTACGTGTTTTGCTTTTAATATAAATGTATTTCTCTTATTCAAAGGTAAACTCATAGAGAGAATGAAATAAATCACTTTTTGAGTATATCTGGTATTTCTTCACAGTCTATATTAATCTTAGTACAATGTAATAATGTACACACATTTATAACTCTGGCTACTCTAAGACTGAGACAGGAGAATGAAGACTCTAAAGGCAACCACAAATAAGCAAACAAACACACAAAACAAACAAAATCAGTGATTGTTTTATCATTTTTAAATTAATTTCCATACTGTCAGAACAATTTGTCATTTTCTTTATATTATTATTTACCTTGGAATTAGTACTATAAGCTTAAGGCAAAATATAGACAGTTAGGTAATATCTCAAAGATCAGTTTTTTTTTTCTGAAATTCTTGAGTTGACAATCAAATAGTTATTCTACTACTTAAAAATTATTACCCATTTATATCATAATTCTATCTTGCTAAAAGCAATCTACAGATTCAATGCAATCCTCATGAAAATTCCAACTCAATTCTTCACTGAGTTAGAAAGGGTAATTTGCAAATTCATCTGGAATATAAAAAAAAAAAAAACTAGGATAGCAAAAACTATTCTCAACAATAAAAGAACATCTGGTGAAATCACCATCCCCAACCTCAAGCTGTACTATAGAGCAATTGTGATACAGAACTGCATGGTACTGGTACAGTGACAGACAGGTAGATCAATGGAACAGAACTGAAGACCCAGAAATGAACCCACACACCTATGGTCACTTGATCTTTGAACCATCCAGTAAAAAGAGGACAGCATCTTCAACAAATGGTTCTTTATCAACTGGCAGTTAGCATGTAGAAGAATGCAAATTGATCCATTCTTATCTTCTTGTACAATGCTCAAGTCTAAGTGGATCAAAGAACTCCACATAAAACCAGAGACACTGAAACTTATAGAGGAGAAAGTGGGGAAGAGTCTCGAAGATACGGGCAAAGGGGAAAGATTCCTGAACAGAACACCATTGGCTTGTGCTGTAAGATCAAGAATCAACAAATGGGACCTCATAAAATTCCAAAGCTTCTGTTATGCAGTAACATGTTTTAAAAATTATTTTGAGGTTGAGAATTAAAAAAAAAAAAAAACATTTGAAGTACCTGCTGATATGCAAAACTGTGTTATAAAATTGATGTTATATTTTATATTATGTTTTATGTGTCCTTAATTTATATTATTAATTACACACATTGTTTCTAATGAAGACGTTATTAATACTTCATGATAATTCATCTGAGAAACATTTTTTTAATCAGAATTTATCTTGCAAAGCATTACACCAACACATGTGATTACAGTTTCTGTCAAAAGCATTTCATGACTAAGACACCTAGAAAGTTCAGTTGTCGTTTATACCTTTGATGATATAAATTTCCTTATGATAGAAGATAATGCTACTTTATAGTGAACTTGTGTGGTTTAAGGTGGAATTCTGTTTTATTCCTAATGGAGAGACAGCTTTATTTTTATCCCTAAGATGTTTCTTGTCATTTTTCTCAGAGTCACAAATTATGAATGATGACTTCAAACTAAAATTAGCTTTCTAGAGGAAAATTAAAACAAATGAAAGGCATTATACATTCAAATCTTTTGTAAAGCAAACTTTTGAGTTCAAGAGTGTCACAAGGTAACTGCAATAAAGTAAATCACAGAGACACTTGTCTTGATTTTAATGACTGCATCAAAATTCTCATTAGTATACAATGTAATATAGATTGATATTGGTCATGACACTTATCTATAGTGATAAAGTAATGATTAACATTTGATTTTTCTTTATACATTATCATATTGCCCAGGTTAAATATTTCTTTAAAATAATTTGAAAGCTTGTGTATGGGCACACAATTATCAGGGAAATTACTTAAGGTCATTTTGAGATCTGATTCATGGCATAACATTGCAGTCTAATTTCTAATTAGCAAAACCTTAATATAACCTTTATTCCTTTCCTAAAATCCCATTAATTCTAACTGTTGCTGGCTTAATGAAAGTGTGACTCAGTATTGTATAACTGACCCTGAGACATTACCATTTAGAGGAGGCTGTGTACCCAATAACTGTTTATGAGTCATTTTGATTTTAGGTATTTAAACTCGCATATGTCCTCAATTCTAAAGAAAACAAACATAATTAAATTAAACTAAGTGTTGTATTAATTCAATACTATAAATTCTGTAAGCTGGCTTTACAAAGAATGCAATTAAAAAAACAATCTGGGTCTAACCATTTGCGCCTTCCTTCCTTTTCCTTCTCTCTGAACACTAGCGCTCAATCAGTCTTTCTTAATCATTGTGTCCTGTTTTTTCTTTTTTTTAAACAGGAACTATGTTTCTCACTGAGGACAGTTTACATAGGTTTCTCTAGTGAACAGAAAGCTAATGTTTCTCCCAAGAGTGTCACAAAGTCTCTGAGATTACAGCCCCAAGAAGTTGGCTCGAAACCCCTAGAGTTCCCACTTTGCATGATCATTTTCAGCCATTCTAATTGGAAATTTTTCATTCACTGGCATCCACCCTTTACACAGCCAATTATAATTTTACTCATGATCAGCAGACTGCAAATGTACGAGACACTAAAGACAATCAGAAACTTCTAGAGTTTCTATTCTTGGATGCAGAGCCTTTCCTGAATTATTTTTACTTACATCCACCATTCCATTAGTGTTTCTAGTTTATCACATATAGTCAATTGGTGTTTAATGTCAATCACATGTCAGAGAATGTTTTTAATTCTTTTGATCTAATTCAATTCTTTCTTTTTTACCTACAAGATCATAAACATACATACATGATCAGAAATGTTCAGGCACGCTATGACCTCCATTTTATTTATGTTTTTCTGTTTTATTCTTATTGTCACTGTTGTTGTGGTTTTGTAGTGTATGTTGGTATTCAGCATGCTATCAATGAAATATCATATACCCACATCTGTGTGCTTTCTTTTTCTTCTCTTCCCTTCTTCTCCCCTCCATTATCTTCTCCTTCCCTCCTTCCTTTCTTCCTTCCTTTCCTTTTCTTTCTTCCTTTTCCTCCATTCCCTTCCTTCCTTCCTTCCTTCCTCCCTCCCTCCCTCTCTCTCTCTCTCTCTCTCTCTCTCTCTCTCTCTCTCTCTCTTTCTTTCTTTCTTTCTAAAAAGCAATTTATTATCTTATATTTTACATCCCAACTGCAGTTTCCTCTCCCTCCATTGTTCCTCCACCTCCCTCATCCCCTATTGACTTCTTTCCTCCCCACCCACTCCTTTCTGTTTCCATTCAGAAAAGGTCAGGGCTCCTAGGTGTATCATCTAAACATGGCATATCAAGTTGCAATAAGCTTAGATCCCTCTCCTCAAGACTACCCAGTACAAAGACAAGGATTCCTCAAAATAAAAATAAAATAAAATAAAATAAAATAAAATAAATAAAATTTTAAAAAAGCTTCAGAAACTACCACCACTCCCACTTTTTGGAGCACCACAAAACCACCAAGCTACACACAAGTATAACATATATACAGAGGGCTTAAAAATGGATACTGGGACAACACTGAACTTGCTGTTTTAAGTCTAGCTACACATCAAATCAGAGTCTACTTTCTTAATGTTGGAATAATACACACATTTCAAGCCTCTGGCTTTTGTGTGATACGATAAATGAATGCAAGAATTTGTTCATGACATTCAAGCACTATACTAAGAAGCCAGGTCTCTAGGCTCCTTATTCTATTCTGATTTCTATTTTGTTTCCTTAAACACTGCATAAGGACAAATATTTAAAATATAGTGAGGAATAGTCCTAGCTTAGTAAAGTGGTGGTTTCTAAACTCTTCAATATCCAGACTATACATTTGTGTAGTTGTCTAGGTTTCCAGAGCCATACACATTTTTTTCTTCTTTTTCACTGTCTTAAGTCCAGTTAGAGAGCTGATGGTTACTGCTGAGGGATAATAATCTTAATATTTTAAAATTATAGTTAGAAACACCTAAAGAATATAAATGTAGCTTTAAATAAATTAAGGTTGTTCTAAGCATGTCTTTTTCTTTTTTTTATGAGATATTTTCTTCATTTACATTTCAAATACTATCCTGAAAGTCCCATATACCCTCCACTTTCACAACCTTGGTGGTTATTGTTCAATTCTTAAAACTCTTGAAACTCACATTAAAATATTTATTCCAGGGTAGATGTTGAAAACAAGTAAACTAAAATAATTTCTTTGTGTAAGATGAAAGACTTGTAGCATGAAGACTATGTAGCATTGCAATAAGGAAGCATAGAAATTGTTTCCTGTCTATTATTATATCCATTACTTTCAAATTATTATTCATACTGCACAATTTATTCCACAAATACCTAGCTTCATATGGGAAGATTCAATTTATCTGTAACCAGATGTTTCACATTCACACCTTTGCTCTAAAATTAAGCCATGGAAATTATGACAACGTCACAACAGGAAACACAATCACTGTATTACTAATTTTTAGAGGAAAATCTCTCCATATTTCAAGGTCATTCATAAAGGTCAATTTTACCCTTTGTGTAACCCGAAAAACTATACTAGCGGTTTACAGTTAAATGATAAATATAAAGTACAGTATATGCATTGCTGGTATTTTTCCTTAATATGAATTCAGTAGGTTTCCAGTTCATGTATATTTTACAATGATAAATGAACTCAACACAGTTAGTTTAATTTTCTCCACAGAATCATCTCTGCACTGCAACAAAGTTTGTAGTTTGAAATTTTTATATTTGTATAGAGTGTATATTGATGAAAATCACCCCGTTCTCTTCACTGTAAGTCCTCAGATACTCCTGCTCCATTTCTCCCTCCTAGTGCCATGGAATGAATCATTTTTGGCTGACCCCACTAGTGATGTCTATATGCCAGAGTGTAGGGTCATCAGCTGTTAGAGTATGGGAATCAAGCCAGAGGCTGTATCTATGAATAAACTTGTTCTTTCTTATTCAGCACCCATTGATTGTCAAAAGCTCCTGGGCTAGCTTAGGTCTTTTAAAGGTCTCTCCTCTTTTAATGCTGGAAGTCTGCCTGGTTTATCTTATGCAAGTCACTGTAGCAAGCTTTAGTTTCTGTAAGTTAATATTTACAACAACCTTGCCGCATGTATAAAACACTGTTTCATCATCTCTTTCAATATTTTACCCCCTCCTCCACAGACACCTGATCCTTGAGAGTTCATAATACAGATGTTTTACATAGACCTGAACACTACAGAGGTTTTGTTGATTTGCCTAGTGTTCAGTTGTAGGTCTCTGTATTAATTTCTCTCTACTAAAAAAGACATTCTTTGATGAATGGATAAATATTAATTAATTAATCTATGGGTATAAAGCACATAGGAGTCAGTATGATATTATAGTATTCTCCTGTATGGACTATAACTTTCTATGAACAAATTTATTCTAAGTAAAGGTACCAAGCATGGATTTAGTCTTACAGAGTGCATTTTAATTCTTAACATATAATGGCTGGTTACTCCAATAATTTTCATGACACTATTTTACCCATGGGTATACCTTGCCAGGCCAGTTATTTTCATTGCTAGAAATGACTGCAGACTTTAATGAGTGGAGATGCATTTTCTCCACTGGTACCAACCTTTCAGCATGATGAAAACTAGTTAGTAGTGATAAAATGTACAGATAAGTATAAGTTACATGTGGTATCTTCAATAATGGAGTCTTTCCACCAATTTCTTAAGCATAATCAAGAGAAATGAAATTAGCCTGTAATGTATGGGGAAAGGATTAATATAGGACCTCAGTTACCAACAACAAAAGAAAAAGAAAAAAAAAAAGGTAACCTGGCCCTAACCTTTCTCTTTTTGATAATAGCAAATGATTATCCCCACATAATAGACTTGTTCCATGTTAATTTACATATCTCTGTGTGATGTATAGGTATAGATATAGGTATAGCTACAGTAATAGCTTCTCACATCACATTCCAAAGGCTTTTGGTACAGTATTTCCATCTTTACCTTGTTTTTCCCATTCCATTCCCAATTAACCCCCCTTTCAATTGTTCACCTTCTACCTTTCTATCTTCACCTTTGCTCTCTTCTTTCCTTTAAATGAACCAAATCTCCACTGCTACATGACAGTATCTTAACCTATGTGATAGTTCTAATTAAATACACATAAGTAAACAGAGATTCCAAAAAGAATGAATAGCAATAGTTGAACAGCAAACACACACACACACACACACACACACACACACACACACACACACCACTCAATTTTGTACACCAAAGCAGGACAAATAGAAGTAATTTGAGATTACATGTTATACCATTCTGAATTGTAAAAGAGCAAATTAAAAATGATGACAAATGTTGTTTAGTGGTGGTGAAAAGATGACTCATATTTATTGTTTGTTTTAGTTTTGTATATAGTTCCAAAGAACATTTACTTTACAAATATTATTATAGTAGAGTAGTTTTTTATTTCCACATAGACAAATGCTATACTAATGCTGTTCACCTAATGTTTTTCCTTATTTTGAATTATTCTTTCATCACTTAAGTTGTACAAGAAATTTAACTTTGAATTTGAAATTTGAATTATATTTTTGCTGATTCAAAATAAAAATGATCCAAAATTTAAAATATGCTTTGTGTTTGTAATTTTTTATTCAATCATGTGACAGAATTAGAACTAGCAGGAAGGAAAATTTACCATAGACTTATGTAAAAACACTGACACATAATAACTTTTTCTGTAAATAATAATATACATAGGAATAAACTGAATGTAAGAAAGCAAGGTCAGGCATGGGAGTCACTAAAGGTAGGACATATGGGAACAGATGGAGAGGAAAATGAGAAGAAGGAATGGAAGTGATTATGATTTCATTTGAAACTTTTAAATATTTTAAATATTACATATAATCATATTAAAATTTATAGAAATAGAACTGTATCACCAATACTGTGAATATAGCCTCTGAAGGAATCCCTATTATTAGGAGCATAGGTTAACCTCTTCATAAAGAATATGTATGTGTTTTTGTCTGTGTGTGATTGTACTATTACACACACACAGTTCACTTTAGTCTGATGTTAACATGCATAGTTTATAGTCAACTGCAAAAGACTTAATTACATCTTAATTACAAAACCCAAAGATTATTATCCACTGCTAAATGTTAATGTTCTTTAAGGTCATAGAGATGAAATATGTATTGGGTGTTTCAGTTCCTTCCTAAATATTCAGCAGCCCTTTAAAGAAGGTGGTTCACTTCAAATGCATGGTGATAAACCTCTTTTAAATACTCACACAAAGTATAATTTGTGTCTTGACTTTTTTCTACTTCTATCAATAAATTTTTTCCCTTTTCTTGAAATCCTTTGACATATTTTTACTAATATATGCTCTCTGAAATGTTAGCTTGCCTTAGTTAATAACTTCGTGTATTCCATCTTACACTATAGCCCTATGAGGAGCTCATGGTTTGGTTCAAAGTAGATTGCCATGTATTTTATGTAGGTTTTATACAAAATTGCTTAAGGTAATATATATATATATATATATATATATATATATATATATATATATATATTCACCAAGGCCCCATTGCTGAAGAGAACCCCTACACAACTCATTAGGCATGGAAAAGATGAGCAGTTTCCTGAATATAGAGACCTTTGCTTCTACATTTTAGTGTCATTGCAAGAGGTGGGTACTCAGATTGTTACTGAAAAGGAAGCAACAATCTGGTACAAAAGCATTGACCAAAATTGTCTCCTTCCTTCAAGATATGTTATGGTAATTGTGGTTCAAAGCATATGAGAGTAACCAACCAATATCTGATTTGACTTATGGCCTGTCTTAGTCAGGGTTTCTATTCCTGCACAAACGTCATGACCAAGAAGCAAGTTGGGGAGGAAAGGGTTTATTTGGCTTACATTTCCATACTGCTGTTGATCACCAAAGGATGCAGGACTGGAACTCAAGCGGGTCAGGGAGCAGGAGCTGATGCAGAAGCCATGGAGGGATGTTCTTTACTGGCTTGCTTCCCCTGGCTTGCTCAGTCCACTCTCTTATAGAACCCAAGACTACCAGCCCAGAGATGGCACCACCCACAAGGGAACCTCCCCCCTTGATCACTAATTGAGAAAATGCCTTACAGCTGGATCTCATGGAGGCATTTTCCCAACTGAAGCTCCTTTCTCTGTGATAACTCCAGCTGTGTCAAGTTGATACAAAGCTATCCAGTAGATGGCCTATTCCATGAGTTACATCCTATATGCCATACTATTCAAGTAACTAAGAATCTTGTACTAGAAAGCCAGGGTGGGGTGGGGGGGCTTAGGTAGAACCCAAATACTATTGGGAAAAAACAAACAAGTAAACAAAACCAAAACAAAATGATAAGAACAACAAACATCCAAACTACAAATGTTATGATAAAATCACTCCTTATGACATTCTGCTGTATTCATAGATCAGGTATTGCTCAAACACAGTAGAGATGGCTTCTCCTGAAGCAAATTGGAACAAACAATAGAGACTCATACCCAAATATTATAGAGAATCCGAGACCCTGGAACACTAAGCCCTGAATAGGATGTATCTAACAATTTCTTCCCTCCCTTCAAGCCTTAGAAAACCTTGTGGAAGAGGAAGCAGAAAGAGTGTTAGAGCTATGTGAGATAGAGGAGACCAAGGAAACCAAGTCTTCTAAATCAACATGATCCATGACCATATGAACTTACAGACACAGGGCAGCATGAACATGGCAGCTACATGTCTATACCAGGTCCTCTACAAATATATTATGTTTCCCGGTTTTTGTTTTTATGAGATTCCTGGCTGTGAAAATGGTCTTTGATTTTTATGCTTTCTCATGGGCTCTTTTCTATTTGATTATTTTGTCCAACTACAATTTATTAAGTTTTGTTTTATCTTAACTTACTCTATTTATTTTATTATCTGATCGATGCCTGTCTGTTTTCTAATAAACTGAAAAGGAAAGAATTCATATGGTGGGGAAGTGGAGAGTAACGGAAAGGGGTAGAGGTAGTGAAAATGTTAATCAGATTATATTACATGAGGAAAAAAAAATCTAGTTTCCATAATAAGAAAACAGTAAAAGAACTCAGAGAAAACAGAAACAGCATTCTGTTAGAGAGATTTTTACAGTTTTCTGAGTTCTCTACTTCTGAATGTAACATGACCAGTAGCGGTTTTCAATAATTCGGTATTTCAAAACTATATTTCAGCCTTGGGTGAAGCTGAATCAGAGAGAACGTGACATGTTCAGCATAATACAGGGCTTTGAGGCTGTTGAGTTTGCTTTCATGATTATATATAAATAAAATGTACCTATACTATGATTAAACATGTATAAAATCTATTAATATCTATCAAAAATAGTTTAAAGAAAATAAATATGTTAAGATTGTTGATCTTAAAGAATATTGGAATAGGCATAAAAGGTACTTTGATTTTTCAGCTCTTAGATACAAGTGTTCAGAAAGTAAACTGCCTTCAGAAAGGACTTATGCTTGTGTTCACTGCTTCATTTCTGAAACCATCATGCTAATGCATATCTTCTATGTTATAGACTCTAGAACATAGAACAACTAGTAGCTACTGTCTTGAACATCATCCTAATGACAAATAATGATTTTATTCAATTATACTTCAAATAGATTTGTAAGTTTCCAAATATAGGGATGCCAACAGTAGTTCTTGTCAACCAAATCATAAATGAACTACAACAATGACCTACACAGTGGATATTCTCATAGGTAAAAATAATACCTCTTATGTCTCAGAGTAATGAATAGACACTTAATTGGATTGAACATCCAATCCTTAAGGGAAATTCATGTTGAACTTTGTAAATATGGCCAACCAGTAGTAACTAGTGAGGACACAGTACCCACAGGGGATCCCACTTTGGCTATATTCCTAAACTAGTATAATTTTTTAACTATACTCTAAATACTTACTCTCACATCCACAAAGAACTATAAATCTCATCCTCACCAATAAGGTTCTTTTCTCAGTATACTGAGATCCTTAAATAATCTCTATCAAAATGTAGAGATCAACCAACTGTAGAGTACCCAAAATGCAATTAATAAATTTACAACACATGCCCCACTCTTAAGGCTCAGAGGGAATTACAGAAGAGGGGTTAGTGGGTGGTAAGATTCAGAAGACCAAGACAGCTAATGTGAGAAAGTCTCTTCTAACAAAACAAAACAAAACAACAACAAAACAAACAAAAACAACACCATACAAACAAGCAAAAAAGGGGTAAAAAAAACACAAATTGAAGAGTAGGGGGTTCAATAGGGAAGGAGTTTGTGATGTTATATGATCAAGACACCACTCATGGGTATCAGCATTATTCATAATGCTCTTCTGTAATTCCCTCTGAGCCTTAAGAGTGAGGCATGTGTTGTAAATTTATTAATTGCGTCTTGGGTACACTACAGTTGGTTGATCTCTACCTTTTGATTGAGATTATTTATGGATCTCAGTATACTGAGAAAAGAACCTTATTTGGTGAAGGATGAGATTTACAGTTCTTTGTGGATGTGAGAGTAAGTATTATTTCTAGCCAGAAACTGGAAACAATTAAGTTGTCCCTCAACTGAAGAATAGATAAAGAAAATGTGATACATCTACACAATTGAACAATATTCAGCAATTAAAACAAAGACTTTTACATGGATGGATGGAACTTGAGAATATCATCCTGAGTAAGGAAACTCAGAGCCAGAAAGACAAGTATGGTATGTGTACTCAAATTAATCAAAAACTGCAGGACAACCATATTGCAATCCACATACTCAATGACACTGGGTAATTCAAATGTTCCGAGGGAGGATGAAAAAATCTCACTCAGATGGAGAAACAAAATGCTTATTGGAGGTGGATTGAGAAAGGAAATTGGAAGGAGAGGAGGTGAGAAGGGGAATAACGGAGATGGTGATCATGTGTGGGGAGAGGCAGGGCAAGAGATGGCTAGGAGTGAGAATGAAAGGTGACAAGTGGTGGTATCTCTGGGCTCCTAAAGGTTTAATATTTAAATTTTTATTTTACATATCACTGAGAAGTACACAAGTTTATGTAAGAATAACTGAATTTACCATCCATATTCAGATGCTGAACTAGTCATGAAATATTTTAGAGCTTATAGTATATGCAGAATATGTTTTCCCAGAATGGCTGCTTAAAAATAGTTAAACTGCAGTGGTAAATTTTATTAATATTTTCAGAGTAGAGTAAAAACAGTTAAATATTTAATAACCTTAAAGAAAAGGAGCATGAAAATGCAGAGCACAGAAGTATTTATTAGAAAATCTGGTGACCCTGATAAATGAGTTCAGCCAGTCATGGGCAGATATTGCCACTGAAATCCAGAGAGAAACAAAATAAAGAGCTCAAACAAAACAGAGTTTGCCTTTAAATTTGGCTGCTTTTGACATCAGTTTTGTTTATTATGTTTGCTATAAGAGAAAAGTCATTGAGTACTTCATTGACCTCATTGCAGTAGATATTTAGATCTCCAAAGTGTCTACTTATGGGAAACTCATTTCCTAAAAAAAAAGGATTGTAAAGTAAATCTAACAGATTTAAAGTCCCTAGATTTTTTTTTTCTTTGTTCTCTTGTTTGTGATCTATGGGCAATATGCAGTCCTAAAACATTATGCTCTATTATGCTCTATGGGCAATATGTAGCCCTAAGGCATTGTGCTCTTAAAAACACAAACTCTTGGAAAACTTATGGTGGGATTATTTGGATTCTGGCTTGCCAGCATTATATAGGAAGAAAGTCATTGTATCTTAAATATAGTGGGGTTTGTGTTTTTGTTTTGTTTTGTTTTGTATTTTTTTTGCAAGCCGGAGACAATAAAGTGTAATTTTATTTTCCTTTAATATTCTTATCTAGTTTGTCTCTTTTTTAAAAAATTCTTGATTATATGTCAAGAAAATTACTGTGGTATTAGTTTTGTGTTATTTCTTGTACTCCTCTTTTAATTCTCTTTACATCCTGGTCACATCCTTCTTCTACCTCTCTTCCTATTCTCACCTTTACAAATCTAAAAAATTAAATATATTTATTGATATATTTATTTAAAAATTCTAAGTGCTGTCCATACAAGTACTAGTAAACATCACTTCAAAATATCTCAGCAGCTGTATTTAAGCCTTATTCTTTTTACTCAAATAATAAAAATATAGTTTATAATTAATATTTTGAGATATAAATAAACAGGGTAAACATTCTGAGGAGATTCCTAGTTTCTGGTCATACATTTGTTCTAAGGAATGTGTCAGAATTTATATTTTTCCTCATTTGCATTACATCTAAAAATTTTTATTTGAGCATTACGTCACCAGAATCCTGAGATTTTTCTTGCCTTATGTTTTCATTCAAACTCATTTAAAAATTTTAAACTCACAGGCAACTTATAAAGGAAATAATATTATACGAATCGTTGACCTTAGTCTACAGATTCAGAAATGGTTCAACATATATAAGTCAATAAATATAA
This sequence comes from Mus pahari, assembly GCF_900095145.1. Taxonomy (NCBI): domain Eukaryota; kingdom Metazoa; phylum Chordata; class Mammalia; order Rodentia; family Muridae; genus Mus; species Mus pahari. The sequence continues at coordinate 73,499,942 of NC_034598.1, forward strand.
TAAAACATATGGATTGACTGGAAAAATATGATTGTCCCAATGGAGACAGGAATGACCTTTGGAGAAAATCCAGTATCCATTCGTGACAATAGGCCTAGTAAGCAAGACTGAAAGAAACATATCTCAATTTACCACTCTTTTTATCTAAGTTTTCTCTCTTTAAAATACATTTTGATAAAACTAAATATTTAATATAGTGTCCCAGATCCATATCTTAAAGTAATTTATTTACTATTGCCATTATTGATAGAAATTCTTCTTCATTTTCTTATGTATTTTATTCTTAATGAAGTAGGAAATTCTTCACTTCACATATTATTTCTGCCTGATGACACTTCAATCTATCTGTTGGCTCTTGCTCTGAGTATGCTCACTAGCTCAATAGATGTGTTCATCTGAATGTTTAAAATGCTGCTAGGCAAGATCCATCAAGTCTGGAATGGAGTCCAGCTTCAGATTTCTGTTTACTGGGTCACTTACAAAATTTCAAGGTTTCTTTTAGTCTTCTCTTCCAAGCATAGTGCAATGGGGCTTCTTTGTTTTGTTGGTCACATGTACTTTCCTCTTCAGTGATTGTCATGGTGATATTCTCTGCCTCTTTTCTCACAATTGTTTTCTTCATTTTATTTGTAATGATACCTTGTGGTATAAAACGGAGATAGTAATACTTTATCTGTTGATCTACATGTATTTGTTCATATGTAACAATTTGGTTTCAGAAATATGACAATTGAGTACAGTTTAACCAATTGATATCTCAGTCAGTCTCTGCCATTTGATTTTCTTCAAACCTCTATTAACCAAATCAGAAATCTCTTTTCAGGTGATTTAAACTTATCAGAAAATATGTATTTCTATATTTAGCCTTACTATATATCCTTAGAATCATACGCTATGTGGAACAGGACTATATCACAGGGATATATCCTTTGTTCTTTCATATCATTAGTAAGTGTGTTCACTTGTAAAACTAGAAAAATACTCCAAAGCAGAATTCCAATAGATATTCAGGGTTATTTTTAAAACATAAAGGTATTTACACATGTAAAATGTGTACTACATTTTGGTCGAATACAATGTTTTGTTAAATGTAAGTTATTTAAATTATATCTAAATGGTGCCAAAGAGATTCCAAAAGCACATAAATCAAATATGACAAGTGTTGTTCAGCCTAAGGACAGAATACCAGTTGTGGTAGGAAAAATTACTGATGAGTGCTTATTCTTCCCAAGTTATGCATCAGTAGATCACTGGGTGAATCAACAATGCTTGTCTGTGGACATCTGCAAGCCTTTTTCAGTTCACGGTCTAGATGGTGTCCCCTGAGCTTCATTTGTCTCTAAGTCACCAGGAAAACTATGACTGAACAATATAGAAATACTCTGCTTGTGTAAAAATACTGCTACTTGAGAGTTATATTATTCCAAGCATAAATCAAAGTTCAATATCTAAATCAAAGAATTAAGTAATTTGACTATACATCTATGTCTTCAGATTCATATTACAGAACAATAGAAAATGTGATAATTATTACACAACATTTCTCTGTGGTGATGGTTGCATTGAACATTATGTGAATAGTAGTCTGAGATCCTCTCGGTGCTTCCTTTTAGTAAGGAGAACGAAGCTGTGCAACTAGAAATCAGCAGAAGATGACTAAATATATATCATATCATTAGGACATAGAAGCCCCTCTTAATGGTCCTTCTAGCCACAGTCATTCTGTAATCCTTATAAATTTCTATTAATCACAACTCTTCACCGAGAATGAAGTAATGTTGTGAAAACTTTAACAATTCTCAAGATGAAACTATCACAAAGCAAGGGACTGAATTTCCATAGCTATGTAGTCCTTTACCAAACTCCCGCCTGTTTGTTCCACCCCTGGAGCAATGACTTTCAGCAAGTGTCTGATATTTAACTGATTCCTATTTGCTACAGATGGCCCCATTTGACTCCTCTCTAAATGCAGGAAAAAAAAAAAGGTAGAATAGAAGGCAGCCAGCTTATTGAAGAAATAAGCCTATGGCAGTTGATTTAATTCCAGAGATTTTTAAAAGCCCTGTCAATAATTTTCTCTCCTTTCTCTCCTCTCACATGTGCATAGTCCATATTTACAAAGACAGTTATAAAAACATAGTGTGCAATAGTTAGCATCAGTATAATCAATGCAAGCATACAATAAAATGGCACAAATACAGAGGAAAAAAAAAGAACAAATGAACACAAAACAAGGGGCAAGACTGGCATATGTAATTCCTGAATTTTAATCTAAATTGAATTCAGTGGTACTTGCAGGAAAAACAAACAAACAAACAAACAAACAACCCTGCTTTACAGATGAGAGCAGTAAGGCAGGCTGCAGCATAAGATCAGTCCTTTCAAGTTACGATAGCTTATGATGCTCATCTATATTTTAATCAGATACAACGGATTTATTCCAGAAGTGTATCAAGAAAGCCTATTTTCAGCACTTAGAAATGCATGAGAGTTTATAGCCAATCAAGTAAAATATGTTCAACAGTTTTACTTCTTGTCTCTTCCTCGTGAGTATATATCACATGGAGAGAGGTGTCAGCAGATTTGTTGGAACTTCTACAGAATCTACCAGAATAAGTATGAGGAGTGATTTCATACTCAGAATTTATTTTCATTACGCTAAAGTCCATTTTTAAAATGAGTTGCATATTGTCACCCATTACTTAAATTGTATTTAATCACACAGAATATAGTCAGATCAAATATGAACTTCCCACCATGTGTCTTGTCTTCATAATTGAATAGGGGATCCTAACATCATTTTCCAATATCTAGAAAGAAATCAAACATGGAAGGATGTAATTTCCATTGTGCCTTGCAGAGTATATTAGTAATTTACTATAGAAATTTATGACTCTTATTAATCAAAGCATATCTTAATACTGAATAATAATGATTTATTAAGAAAATAGAAATTTACATACAAATTCATATTAAATTTGTTAATAGAATAATACTTTTTCTATAATCTATAGACTAACTAAAAGATAAAGGGATTCAAAAACCAAACAAATAGTGCCATAGAAACATCAACAAGGTTTCAAATGAAATGTAAGGCAAGTGAAAATATTACTTACTATGCTAAATCATGTGTTTTTGCAAAGTTACACTAAAAATAATCCATAATAATCTACAATATTTCTGCCATGGCATAAAATACATCTTAAGCAATTTGTAGTTAAGTATTTAAAAATTAAATCACTGTACATGCTCAAAATTATGTTACCTTTAAAAAAATTAGCCATATGATGATATTGATTCATTGTGCTATTCAAAGAATTATATTAATATTCAAGAAAATAATATTTATATAGATACCATTTAACAAATGAGAATTCATTATATCAACCTTGTTTTCTTAGTGAAATAGTGCTCAACTTTATGTAAAAACACAAAGGTTGCAATCAACAAATTAATAACATTTACCTTCCTGCACTAAACTGTATAATCCTTTCGTAAATAACTGCACACTGAGAAATGGAATTTGCTTTCTCTTATAGCCACCAAGGCAAAAGTAGACTTCAGTTATGGGCAGAAAGAAGCTTATGTAGATGACAGAAAATTAATACAGCCATCTGCCATGAAAAGCCTAAAAGTGGAGCTCATTAGAGGTTGAATAAGCAAATCCTTAATCAAATATGGCTTTCATTTCCATACAAAGTCTAACATAGGAAGATAGAAAGTTCCATACAAAGTTGTCATATTGGAACATAACTCACAGATTTTCCAGAGAGCAACTTTGGATATCCTGATTTTTCTTTCTATTCGTTACACTATTGAGATTCAGTAACTCAATAAAACACAGAAACAATCACAAAAGCAATAGAATGAAAAATAAGAATAAATAAGAATTTTAAAACGGGAAGAAAACAGAAACGGGAAAAAGACTGCACGCAGAGAAATATGAAATATAAATGTGTAGTCCATCTGGTGTTGTATTAGTCCGGGGCACGGGGCATTCCAAAGAGTGTGATTGAGACACCCAGTAACACACTACTGAAGAAACCCAACTTTCTCGTTTTCAGTAGGTGTCAGTTGCAAACAGCTTCATGGTTAATAGGAAATGCAGTGTCCACTTTTCTTTCTAGGATCTGAAACTTTTAATCCTACTTCCTATGGTGTCTCTTTGCACTATGCCTAACCTTGTAACATTTCCCGATAGTAAATAGACCAAGCAGCTCTGTCTTAGTTAGGCTTTCCATTGATGTAGAGACACCATGACCAAGGAAACTCCTATAAAGAGCAACAATTAGTACGCGCTAGCTTACAGGTTCAGAGGTTCAAGCCACCATCATCAAGTCAGGAAGCATGCCAGCTGTCAGGCCGGCATGGTTCTGGAGCAGGGGCTGAGAGTTCTACATCCTGTTCCAAAGGGAACCAGGAGAACACTGCACTCTAGGAAGCTAGGAGGACGCCCTCTGAAAGCCCACCCCACTATGACACGCTTCTCCAGCAAGGCCACACCTCCTAATAGTGCCATGCCCTGGGCCAAGCATATTCAAATCACCATGCTCTCAAAGTCTAACATCCTCTCAGTAACAGGATGGAAAACAAATTTTAATACACAGGCCTCTGTGTGACAGTCTGCATCCATCTAAACTGTAGCAAATGCATACAAGACACATTAAGATACAGAACTAGAAATACTAAGAATTATATTAATTTTTAGTCAAACTACATTCTAAAGTGCTTGTGCTTTCAAAGTGTACTTTCTTCAAGTTTCTGATTATATTTTTCATGTTGAGGACACATTGAAAAATGGGCAGGTGGGCAAAAATAAAAAGAGTTTCTATTATATCTGCAACAGAGACTGCGACCTCCAGATGTTTGAACTGAAGTGATATCACTGAAATATTCTTTATTGCCCACTGAACTGCATAAGACTTTCAATCTTTCCTGATACAACATACCTAACCCTTCTTCTACAATCCTTGATACATTTTAAAATCATATAATGTCTCAGTTATGTTACACTTGGAAGTGTTCATGGCCTTACATTCATTGTCTTCCTTTAATTAGCAGCATCTGAGTATTGTTTATGAAATTTATCTCTCTGATAGACTTACTTTTCTATGAACTTACTGTGTGCTCCTTAGAAGTTGTTTAGCTTAATAAAATACATATGGTCATGGTATGTTTTTTTTAATAATGCCATTCTTTCAAATTTATTATATCCATACTGGAGACATGGCTCAGTGTTTAAGAGCACACAATACTTCTCAAGAGAACCAGAAATCTGTTCCTACCTACATCTGGCCTTTTACAACCATCCGTAAGAGCAATTAATAATGTGGTACACCCCTCTGAACTCTATTGGAAGGCAACTAAAATACACACACTTGTACATACATAAAAAAATTAAGCATTTAAATTCTTCTTGCCCCAGACCCCATTTTTATTTAAATTGTAATAATTTCATTTATCCCCTTCCTGGTTTTGTTTATTATGTTCTATTTGTTTAAATTTGGTTCAGTCTAGCTAGGATACGTTGATATTTTTAAATATCTCATTCAGTAATCATCCCTTGATTTCACTAATTTCCTAGTACTTTCGCTATTTAACTACTTTAAGCTTACAGTTCCCCTTAATATTTCTCATTTTATTATAAATGTGTCATTTTTTTCAGTGCCTTGAGTTGAGGTTTCTTCTAATGCCATGCTACTTTTGTTCTTTATAAAGGCATTTTAAGATTTATCCTCTTCTTAAACGGTTAGTTTTTTTCTGAATCCTCCAAAATTTAGGATTCAATTTTTATTTTAATTCATCTAAAAATATTTTATATCTGCCTCTGTGATCTCTTCTTTGAGCCACCTGATATTCTAGAATAAAACTGTACTTTCATGGCTCCCAGATTAGTTTTCCTAGTGATTTTTACTTAGATTCCATTGTGACTTACAAATGTGTTTTAAAAATTATTTTTCTTCTTTGAAATGGATTTAGATATGCATCTTTGGGTAAATCAATGGCTTTTCCTGGTTATTGAATACATCGTGTGCTGTCATTAGAAGAAGTGATCCATAGCTGTCGCTTAGCTGATGTTGATAAGAACTGGAGGTGAGTTCCCTGTGCCTTAAACATCAGCAAGATATCACTTCAAAATCAATACCATGATAGTAGAAGTAGGACCAACAGCACGATTCTTTCAGAATAGGACTATCATGTTAGTGCTAAGGATCTTGAGGGTAAAGAAAGTAATAACTTCTGGAGTCACTGGTTTGCTAGTCTAATCATGAGACCTATGCCAGAAAAGCTAAAGCAGTAACAGCTATGATATCTGCATATATAGCATTGTTCACATAGCATAGAGCCTTTGACCAGATGGGGACAAAGCAAAGAAACAAACCTCACCCATTCATTGTACTTACAGAGTTTCTGGCTAGATGTATCTATGGCAAGTTATGAAAAGACAGTATTCCATTCTCTTGGAGTGAATGTTCTCAACTGGAGGCTCCAGAAATATCAAATTGTCTCCAATAGTCAGGATGGAATTTTGCATTTCTTTAACTTGACTATTATTATTACTGTTATTCAAATAACAGAGGTTCACAAACCATTTTGGGTTTTTACAGTACAGATATCAGCAGGCTTTTAATAATAAATGTCACTTTACTTGCTGTTTTGTGTAACGTTGTTGAAATTAAGTGCCTAGAAGTTTTATCTTATAACGCCCATCAGTTTCCCTTGGAGTGAGTTTCTAGAGACTTTCAAACTGTCAAGCCAGGCATGTAATTCTTTATTCTTGACTATTCATACCACAGATCATAAAATATGATGTAAAATAATGTCTTCACATCAAGTAAATCCTGGGGAAAACCTGTGATAAGAAAAAGCATCCTAACTTTTTTGCCTTTTATCATATATTCCATGTAGAAGGTCCCTGGAACCTAATAGAGTGTGTCCATCATTCATTCATGTTCTTGTCCCATAGTCACTATCTGCTTGCCCTGTGTCTCTCACACTTCCATGAATATAATTAAAAGCTGGTGCTTTTTTAAACAATCACTTCTTATTCAGAGCAGTGTTCAACTCTTCAATGCTCCATTTCTTCTTCATGCGACTTGATGTTTTCTGCCTGTGAGTCATTCGTTCAGTAGCAAAAAATTATGTCAAAATTCTACGTAGTTAATCGCTTGATACACATCATCTTTAAAATAAGTTGATAAAGAACCTCATACTCACAATGAAGAAGTCTACCTATGAAGACTGTGTCCACCTAACAACAGCAAATACTGTGATTGCAATTTTCGTAACTTTTTAAAACCATTTTAGAGACATGGTTCTGGCTACTCTGTGGGTGCATTTTTTTTTTTTTTAATTGAGGGATGAGGAAAAGGTCAACCTAATATGGAGCAACCAGCTGTGACTCAAAAGAAGAGATGCCTGAGGGCACATGGGGGCTGCTTTTTTTTTTTTGCCTGCCTTGGCTCTCTGCTAGAAATTGGAGTTTTCCTGTTGTTGCTGGTGCTGTAGACTCTAGAAATTATAGGTTGCTTACTGAGTCTAGAAATTATATTCTGGAGCCTTTCCACAGGGTCTTCAATCTCATGGATCTCCAGGAAACTTCCAGGAGTGGATCTCCATTGGCAGAGAAGGCTGCTACGCTCAGCCAGCCAGCTCTTTGGGTTGAACAGAAAGACTACTAAATTCTAGTCCTCTCTAGCGTCCTTAGATTACACAGCATAAAGGATAATGGAAGCCAATCTTACGAATTATACTCATCCTAGACATGTCTTCTACAGTTCCTTCTGAGAACTAGGACTCACAACAACAACAACAACAACAACAACAACAAAAAACTAGTTAAAATTTCATACTATTAAATCTAAAACACAAATTTAAACACAAATGTTAGTATGATGCCTGTGTAAATGAGTAATTATCCAGTTTCTAGGGATGAGGATGGGGATAACAAAAAGTCCAGCAATACATGGTATTGTCCATCTGTGGTGATTCTTTTTACTATTGCAATGAATGTTATCATAATCTTACCAGCTTAAAATAATACACATTCCAGGTGTTCTTTACTATTATATAATGTTTTCTTATCAGAAATCAAGGCTCAGGGAAATGTACACAGGGTTCTGGGTTTCGTTCTTAGGATGGAAATATGGAAGGAAAGAAGAAAAAAAGGAAGAAAAGAAGGAAGGACTAATCAATGACCAAAACAGAAATGTGTCCAGATAATTTTTTCTGTATTAATTTTTTCTTCTATTGCATATTCTTTTTACTTATATTTCAAATGCTATCCCCTTTCCAGGTTTCCCCTCCAGAAACCCCCTATCCCATCACCCCACTCACCAACTCCTGCCTCCCTTCCCTGGCACTCCCCTATATTGGGGCATTAAGCCTTCACAGGACCAAGGGCCTCTCCTCCCATTGATGTCCTGCAAGTGGCTATTAGCCATAAAGAACAGAATAACCATGCTACAGTACTTAGACCTAAAGTAGTTAAGTAACAAGGAGGGCTCAAGGAAGGATACTTGAGTCTCACTCAGAAGGAGAAATAAAATAGTTATCGGAAGTGGATGGGAAGAGGGAACTGGGTGGGAAAGCACTCAGGATCATGTGTGGAAGAGCACAGGTAGGATGTGGAAGGACTGGCAAAGAGAACAGAAGTTGGTGTGTGGGGCATCTCTGGAACATTCTGGAGGCCTTGGATATGGGAGACCCCTGGGAGGATATGGGGTGACATTAGCTGAGACTCCTCATACCTAATGGATGTGGAGCCTGAAGTGGCTACCTGCTGTAGCCAGGCAGGACTTCCAGTGGAGGGAAAAACTTCCACCCAAGATTTGTTCTTACTATAAGATGCATAGCAATGATAGAGGGAATATCCAAACAATGTTTGGTCCAACTTGAGAGCCACTGCATGGGAGATAGCCCACCCCTGACATTATTGATGAAACTGTGCTATGGTTATAGACAGGAGTCTAGTATAACTGTTATCTAAGAAGCTACATTCAGCATTTGATAGTGGAAACAGATGCAGAGACCCACAGCCAAACATTAGGTGGAGCCCAGGGAGAGTTGTGAAAGGGTCAGTAGAAAGTTTGTAGTAGCCAGAAGGGTCAATGACACTACAAGAAGATCTACAGAACCAACTAACATGGGCTCATGGAGACACACAGAGAGTGAACCACCAAATAAAGAGCACATTTGGACTGGGGCTAGGACCCCTACATATATGTAACAGGTGTTCAGCTCTGTCTTCATGTGGGTCCCCTAAAAATTGGAGCACAGTCTGTCTCTGACTCAATTGCCTGACTTTGGATCGAATCCCCTTAACTAGACTGCCTTGTCTGGCCTAAGTGCAAGAGGATGTGCTTAACACTGAAATAAATTAATTGGAGAGGAGAAAGACTGGGTAGAAGTGAGGTTAGAGGGTGTGAGTGGCAGGAGAGGAGAGAACAGAGATGTGATCAGGATATAAAACAAAGATAAATATTTCAAATATTAAATTTTTTTAAATTCATTATATTAATTTATAATTCTTCAAAATAGTTTGATATTCTAAATGTGTAATAAGAATGTCATCACTGAAAAAAAAATATATATATATATTATAATATTTAAATCCAAAATCCAAATTTAATAATGATGAATGTTTTTCATTAAGAAAAAATTTCATTCAGGTTTTTTAAACAGTGAAGAAAGGTAAAATAATGGAAAATCATATAGTATATTATAAATTACAGGACATAGGAACAATGTATATAAAAGTAAAAAAATTATCTCAGAAGTTTGATTTATAAAAATCTTCAATATAGTTTTATATCTAATTGATCTGCATTACATTTTTCAAGTATATATAATGTAAATGATAGTGAGTCTGAAAGGACCTTAGTGTAAATAAAATTTCTATATGTTATTATTTGTCATGCAATTTAAAAAGCAATTGCTTCTATTTCAGTCTTATGGGACTTACATAGATGCAACTGTAAAAATTATTTTCCTTAGTAACTTTTACTTATTTGATTATATGATATTTTAAAAATCTCTTGTATCTTCCTAGGTTAGAAGTAAAATATGTATTATTTAGATATAACTTAGAGAACATGACATATTCAATATGTAATTATTCATTTGATTAGGAAGTAAAAGGTATGCAACAACCTCAGGATTGACTACAGGTGTACACACAAACAGGTATCACTTAAAAAATTCATAACTATAATCTTCCATGCATTCAAAACTAAGGCATAAACAAACAATATCTTTCACAAATTAAAAATGACTCCTAGTTCTCTCCATGCTTGGCCTGATTTACTCTTCAAGATTTCAGAACAGATCATTTTCTTTCTTTTTTTTTTTTTTTGTTTGTTTTTTTTTTTTAAGATTTATTTATTTATTATATATAAGTACACTGTAGCTGTCTTCAGACACTCCAGAAGAGGGCGTCAGATCTTGTTACGTATGGTAATGAGCCACCATGTGGTTGCTGGGATTTGAACTCCGGACCTTCGGAAGAGCAGTCGGGTGCTCTTACCCACTGAGCCATCTCACCAGCCCGATCATTTTCTTTCTAATTAAATAGGTAAATTCACCAAAAATTTTTTCTTATGAATACTATGTTAGCCATAGGTAATTATTTATACATCTGTTACCATGACAATCATGTAAGCTACCAAAATGCCATTTTTCAAAAAACTTTCTAAATGGTCTCAAATATTATTTCTATAGTGATTTGTCTAACATAAAACTTTCACTATTTAATTAATAAAACTATCACCTCACCTTACTAAATCAATAAACACTTTACAGTAAAGCTCCTAATTGCCTGCTTTACTTGGTGATATCCAAATATAGTATAGATATAGATATAGATATAGATATAGATATAGATATAGATATAGATATAGATATAGATATAGATATAGATATAGATAACTATCAGGTGACTAATAGAAACATTTCTAGACTTTGAGGCTATTTTGAGGAGCCTATTTCCTCAGTTGACTTAAGTTTCTATTTGTATAGTCTCAATATATAAACCATTTGCTGTTCAGCACTCATTACTTTGAAAGTTATATATATATATATATATATATATATATATATATATATATAATATTAATATGCATATATATGTATATGTGTCTGTTTGTGTACATGTTTCATTAAATGTATCCATCCAAGAAAATGGAAAATGTTTACCACAACTGAATGAGTTAACCATCTGCAACAACTCTCTGTGAATGAAAAACTACAGCACCCTGGCTGCAGCAAACACTAGAATAACATGGACATAGTACATCCACTTTAATCTCATGTTTTGCAATTCATGCGGTGGACAGGAGTTGTTGGCTATGAGAAGATTCACATGTGACAATTGTACAGTAAATATACACTGCATATATATATATATATATATATATATATATATATATATATATATATGTATATATATGTGTGTGTGTGTGTGTACATATATATACATATATGTGTGTATACATGTATATATATTCATATATTCATGTATTTATAAATTACAGGTATTTTTACAAAATAATGACATTTCAGCCCTAAAAAATATGATTTTATTTTGTATCATTTAATTGCTACATGATATGAATATTTGTAAAGTAGCAACAAATTGAACACTCTTCAATTCTAGTCTGCCACTCCTTTATGTAAATGGTCTACACAAATACCAGACATTTGGGACATCATTTGGCTTGTGCAACTCCCCTCATGAGCTAGAGCAGACAACGAACATCTTGCTCTGTTGATTGAGAGTTTCATATCACTAGTCTGTGTTAACTTACCCAGAAAACACAGCTGTGTCTGTTACCTCTGAATGCTCACCTTAAAAAGATGCATTTTTAATAGTCAATATTCACATTGGGATTCAGTGTCACTTGATAAAAGCAAACAACTCCTAGGATTGCTGCTTAGAAAAAGGCCACATTACCATACAGAAAACAAATGCTTTAGCACAGGATGTCTGCATACTTGGAGACAACTCTAACACATGGCATTTATGCAAATTTCTTTGTAAATAAATGGGGCACTATGTACATGGAAGATTTTGCATGTTACTTACATTAAAATACAACCATTGGTATTTGGATATTTAGTTGATTTTTATCATTTTTTTCAATAGCAAACCCAATATTTTGCATAATTCTTGTAGATGATGACATTTACCGTCTAAAATTTAGTAAGAATGTGATACATTTCAACTAAAATATATTGTCTCTTAAATGACTAATCTGTAAAGAAAAAGACTTACAAAAGAACTCTGTATATGTTCTGTTATCAATGAAAGTGTATATCCTTGAGCTGTTCATTTCTTTACTGTTTGCTTTTCAGTGCTGAGGAGTTAAACATAGTACCTTTTAAATGACAGGTCAGCACAATTACTGAGCTAAAGTTCCATAATTTAATTCCTTTAATAACAAAAATTACTAAAACAAATATGTCATCAACCACGGCACATATGGTTTTATGAAAAACTGAGACTATATTTTCAATTAAAGTTTACCCGTACATTTATGTATTAGATATGGGGCAGGGTGAGCTTGCTACAGTACACATGTGGAGGTTAAAGGAATACCTGAAGGAACCGGATCTCTCCTTCTACCACCAGGGATTAAACTCAGGTCTTCAGACATCATTTTAAACCACATTATCTGCTGAATTATTTGATACAACAATGTTTGTACTGGTAAAACAAAAATAGTACTAGCCCCAGATACTGATCTAATTCACCAGAGATATCCATGAAATGGTTAATTTCAGGTTTATAGAATAGAACACGGTAAATTTCTGTATTTGCTTATATGTAGATAATAGCACTTAAGTCAGTGATAACCAAATATTTGTAGAAAATCATATGTAGGTATAGACTAAGGGACTTGAGGAAACAACTTTCTTTAGAGAATAGAAATTTAATGTACAGCTACAGGTAGATGGGGTTGATTGAGAGGAGAAATTGAGGACAGGTTTATAGAGGAGAAATACAAGAAGATACGATTAAAATTAGGGGGGATTTGAGGAGTACTAATGAAAATTTAACACAGCAGAAACATACTAAATTCTAGGCATTTATGAAGGCAATCTAAATTAAGTTGCTAAGCAATGGGAGGAACAGAGTCTCACCTAGATATCTCTGATTATCAAAGGAAGCTCCATGTAGAGGAATTAGGGTGCAGTGTATCTAAATGAGGTTTTTGGCGAAAGGGGCCCTGTAGAAATCCTCAAATACACAAGGCTATTTTCAAAAATATATTTAGGTCTCTCCCAACTGACAGCAATGTCCTATTGCTGCATAAAACACCTACAAGACTCATTGAGAATAAAGATGTTGAATGGTTAGTCATGTAGATCCTATACATTAATGTTCCAATTTCTTAGGGATAAGACTTTACATAGTGTCAAAAGAGAAATATCAACCCCAAACCTGCCACAAATCCTTTATCTACAATGATGTCATGCAGGTAAGATACACTAGGAAAATGGTGGCACAAAGCTTGTGTGAATAACCAATCAATAGCTCTTTAGACATGACACCTACTCCACAAGATGGAACCCATATTCAACACTGCTTTGGTGACCAAGAACCAGAGACTATATAACTCAGAGACCTAAGGTGGACCCAATTAATACTGGTCATAAAAATTACAGTGATAAAATATCTACAAATATTTTTGTTCTACTCATAGATGAGTGACGTTAAACATCCATTTTCAGAGAAGATTGCTCCATTAGTAGATGGAAACAAATATAGAGACCAACAACCAGACATTACACAGGGAGTGAGAGACCTTAAAATACTGAGCACTAAATGGATTGTCTTCAGAAATTCCCTGTTCTCTGAACTCAGAGAACCTTGGAGAAGAGGAGACAGAAAGAGTGTAAGAGCCAGAGGAAAATGAGGACACCAAGAAAACAAGGCCCTCTAAATCAACATGAGAAAAACTCATGAATTCACAGGAACTGAAGCCATATGTACATGTCCTCCATGGATCTCTCTCAGAGTATGTATGTATGTATGTATGTTTATTTGTATGTATATATTATGCTGTTTTATCTTGTTCGAGTTTGAAGTGATAGTTTTTTATCTTATTATATTTTATTTAGTTAAATTTTAAAAATGAATGAATGAATGAAAATTATTTACTAGGTAAATGAACCATCCCTTGTACCTACTGGACGAGGAAAAATCAGTTTTCTCCAACAGAGTGACACTGGCTGTCTCAACCATTCTGGTACTAGCTTCATGTCCGTAAGTAGTAAACCACCATGGGATGGACTTCACAGTGTGCGTGCGTGCATGTGTGTGTGTGTGTGTGTGTGTGTGTGTGTGTGTGTGTGTGCACTTTAATTTGTTTACAGTCTGAAGGTTTATTTATTTATTTATTTTTGTGGAAGATGTTTGGTTTTCTCAGTTTGAGGGAATATTGTTTCATTATTTCTGAAAAAACTTATAGTTGGATGGATAGAGAATGTGAAAAGGCTCTGGAAGGACTTGAGTGAGGGAAAAAATGATATAAATATATTTGAAATTAAAATTGTTTTAAATAATGTAAAGTTATAGTAATATAATTTTTAAAATAAAAAAGAAATTTACTAGCCTCTACATAATTACTATATATATATATATATATATATATATATATATATATATATATATGGAAATAATATGAAATGTTATGCTGGTGAGATTTTGATTCAATTGACATAATCTATTAAAACCACTTCACTTTGAATCTTTTTAAATAAATAATTCTGTTCCTTATGAAAATATAAGTAAAGCTTCATTGAGTAAAATTATGAGAATAATTGACAGTATACTTTGTATTTCTCTTTACATTAAAATTTTGATATGCTTTCCATATTCTGTATAATACATTTTAAATTGAAGTCCTAATATATTTTCCATTGAATATTATCAGAAAAGTAAAGATTGAATTAAAGAAATGTCTTTAAATTGTTATTTATGATAAAGAGACCTATGGAAAATTAGTTATTAAGTCACATGATAAATATGACACTAGAATGAGGTCTCAATTAGGAATAATACAAACATTATTAAAATAGTGTAGAGAATGGTTCATATCAAACATGAAGTAAAAACAGATTGAGTTTTGACCAAATATAGCTAGAAAATGTTTTACATATTAGACATCACTCGAAACTTTTCATAAAATCATATATATATATATATATATATATATATATACTTTAAATGAGGTAATGCCATACATTTTTAAAAGTAAGCCAACTCCTCTTATAGCCTCAGCCCAATTACAATAATTTTGAAAGTCCATGATCATTTTAAATTCTCTTTGTATCTGTTATAAGCAAATAATAAACACATCATAACTTCTGTGTGTCTCTTATATGTTTTAAATA
Organism: Mus pahari; assembly: GCF_900095145.1. NCBI lineage: Eukaryota > Metazoa > Chordata > Mammalia > Rodentia > Muridae > Mus > Mus pahari. The sequence continues at coordinate 73,515,338 of NC_034598.1, forward strand.
CATTTCTATGATATCTTAGGTTTAAGCCTTGACTATGACTCTACTATGAAAATTGGCTGAAAATGCTACAAAAAAAATAGAAAAGACAGCCAAGATAATGAAAAATATCATCATTGTAAAGTTGTTTTGTCTAAATAAATAGAAACATGCCAATTTCGAGACATAAATACTGAAAATTTTATTATCAAAATATGTACTATAAGTATAAAAGCCATATAGCTGAATTGAGATGAAATCCATGAGAAAAAGGGTGAAATGGATACAAAGACAGTCATATGAACTCGAATTGCCTAGCATGTTGAAGCTGAAGCTGAAGACCTCTGTTTAAATTTCAGCCATTATCATATCAACAAAATAGCAGGAGAACCAGAATTAACAATATAACAAATTACCATATGTATGACCTACTTTATATTATAATGTGAAGGTAATATCCTGCTAGATAAAATTCAGTTGCAAATAAGACAATGTTTTTGGAAATCTGATATTGAACTAATGATTTATTCTCCAGAATAAAGTTATCTGTACTGAGCTAAGGTGGAATACAATGTACTTAAAGGAATCATTTAATAAATAACTAGTTATGTGGGGTTCCTATAAATTGCTAATAAAAGAAATTTTGGTGAATATATACATACATACATACATACATACATACATACATACATACATATATAGATATATTATCTTCATATTTATGTGTGAAATTCTCTTCATATATATGAATATGTATTCAAAATTTATCTCCTTAATCAATCTGTTAGAATATATATATGTCCTTCAACATTAGACCTTCACATTAAGCCTTTGAAATAGAATGTTGTCCTAATATCTGAGTCACTTTCATCCTGCAAATATAATGTTATGTTTTTTTTACCCTATGGATCAGTGTTTGTAAGTGATAGGGTTACCAATGCTGTCAAAACATATTATTCGCAATTCTTTATTTAAAACCTGTTCTTAGGTGCAAATGTCACACAAGAAGCTTTTTGAAGGACTTTTTCAATATTTTATGTAAAAATGCTTTATAATTTACAAACTAGGCAAGCATGAAAATGTTTACTCACAGCAAAACCAAGGATTATATAGTAAGGAACTAACATGGCAATTGGTGATCAATGTGAAAAGCTTTGTGAGGGTGATTGAGGTTATTGCAAGAATTACTGTGCTGAAGAGCGATGTTAACTTTTAAGTGCTTGATGAAAAGAAGTTGAAGTATTCTTGAAATATCACACTGAGTAATTAACTTCTGTACTTCTTCAAAAGAACGTACAACCCTGGTTTGGACAGGAAGGAGATGAGAACTCAAAAGATGTAAATGAGAAATCTCGGTGGTCTCTATATTGAAGGAGTGAATGGGCTGTGCAAATAAAATGCTAACCGTGTGTTCATATGATGCATAAGATCATTCTAATTTTTATCTTTTATATGTGTATGACATGTTTATTGATGTTGGATAACTTTAAGTAGGTTTGGCAGCAAGTTGCTTTAATAACTGGGCCATCTTGTCCTTCCAAAGAACCCATTTAATAATATTGCCTAGTCCCTCCTACTGTAACCACTCAGGTTTGACAGAAAGGATGCATCCATGAAGATGGACTAGATGGATTAGGATGCTAGATTTATTGCCAGGAACATTTGTTAAGGAAAGAAAGAAAGAAAGAAAGAAAGAAAGAAAGAAAGAAAGAAAGAAAGAAAGAAGGAAGGAAGGAAGGAAGGAAGGAAGGAAGGAAGGAAG
>NC_034598.1:73517190-73530257 GCF_900095145.1 Mus pahari
GAAGGAAGGAAGGAAGGAAAGAAAGAAAGAAAGAAAGAAAGAAAGAAAGAAAGAAAGAAAGAAAGAAAGAAAGAAAGAAAGAAAGAAAGAAAGAAAGAATACCACACCACAATCCATGCTTGCTACTATGCATGAGGAACAGGAAGGCAAGGGTTAGTAGAAATAATGTTGAAATAGTCTTAGAGTCTGGGATTTCCCTTGTGTCTGGCTCATCTAGAAGACCAGAGAAGAGGCTTGCTGAGTGCTTACCAATCAGAATAGCTAAGATTAAAAATTCCCATGACAGCTGATTCTGGCAGGGATGTGGTGAAAGAGGACCACTCCTCCATTGCTGGTGGGATTGCAAACTGGTTCAACCACTCAGGAAATCAGTTTGGCAGTTCCTCAGAAAATTGGAAGTAGTACTACCGGAAGATCTAGCAATACCACTCCTTGCATTTACCCAGCAGATGCTCCAACTTGTAATAAGGACTCAAGTTGCACTATGTTCATAGCAGCCTTATTTATAATAGCCAGAAGCTGGGAAGAACCCAGGTGTCCCTCAACAGAGAAATGGATACAGAAAATGTGGTACATTTACACAATGGAGTACTACTCAGCTATTAAAAACAATGAATTTATGAAAATCTTAGACAAATGGATGGATCTGGAGGATAACAACCTGAGTGAGGTAACACAATCACAAAAGAACACACATGGTATGCACTCACTGATAAGTGGATATTAGCCCAGAAGATCAGAATACCCAAGATACAATTTGTAAATCACATGAAACTCAAGAAGAAGGAAGACCAAAGTGTGGATAATTTGTTCCTTGTCAGAAGGGGGAACAAAATCCCCATGGAAGGAGTTATAGAGACAAAGTTTAGAGCAGAGACTGAAGGAGTGGTCATCCAGAGACTGTCCCACATGGGGATCCATTCCATAAACAACCACCAAACCCAGACATTATTGCAGATGCCAACAAGATTTTGCTGACAGGAGCCTGATATAATTGTCTCCTGGGAGGTTCTGCCAGTGCCTGGCAAATACAGAAGTGGATGCTCACAGTCATTGATTGGACTGAGCATAGGGTCTCCAATGGAGGTTCTAGAGCAAGTACCCTAGGAGCTGAAGGGGTTTGCAACCCCACAGGAGGATCAACAGTATGAACTAACCAGTACCTCCAGAGCCCAATGGAACTAAACCACCAACCAAAGAAAACACATGGTGGAACTCATGGCTTCAGCTGCATATGGAGCAGAGGATGGCCTAGTCGGTCATCAATGGGAGGAGAAGTCCTTGATCTTGTGAAGGTTCTATGCCCCAGTATAGGGGAATGCCAGGGTCAGGAAGTGGGAGTGGGTGGGTTGGTGAGCAGGGGAAGGGGGAGGGGATAGGATGTTTTCAGAGGGGAAACCAGGAAAGGGGATAACATTTGAAATGTAAATGAAGAAAATATCTAATAAATAATTACATGAAAACTTCTCATTGAAAAAAAAAGAAATGAAAGCTATGCTCATTATATTGCTATACTCATACAAAGCTTATGAGCAGTCTGAAGATGTGTGGTCTTAGAATGTGGCAGGAGATTCTGAGTGCATTACACATGAAGACTGGAAGATAGCTTCTTAGAACAGGTCCTCCATGTAGCTTGTTCCCACCACCACCTCACTTACATCTTAAATGCTTCTGCTTAAAAGCTCAAACAGTATGAAGAACATCATATGAGCATTTTCCAATAGTGTCTGTACTGGTTTCTATACCAGGACCGTGCATCTCCATGAAGCACGTTGCTCTGGAACTTACACAGCAGTAGCAGAGTGTTAAAAAGCATATGCCAGTTCTGTATGTTTGGTCATTTGACTAAATTGCCCTTTACAAACCTTTACATGCCAATTTTATTAATTAATAATTCCTATTCATTACACGCCCCTCCCCAAGCCATCAGAATCCTTCAGCACCCTTCAGTACTTGTATCTTCTTTATTGGTAGACCAGTAATTGTTGATAGCCGAAAAAAATGCACTGCATTTTCATGGGTTAGAGCTCCTTAATTTTATTACCAAAATATTATGTGTGCAAAGTAATGTTTCTTTAATTTTTAATGTGAGAATGTCATAATACTATGCAAGGAAAGGTGATTATAACTAACCCTTTCTTTTTTGTTATTATTATTATTATTATTATTTTTTTTTTTTTTTTTACAGTCCAGTCATTAACCCCCTCCTGGATCTGCTTTCTAACTGTTCCTCATCCAGTTCCTCCCCCTGTCCCCTGTCCCCGTCTCCAAGAGGATGTCCTAACCTAACCCCCGAATCCAAAGGCCTTCCTGCTCCCTGGGACCTCTAGTCTCTAAAGGGTTAGGCACATCTTCTCTTGCTGAGGCCAGACCAAGCACTCCTCTGCTGTGTGTGTGTGTGTGTGTGTGTGTGTGTGTGTGTGTGTGTGTGTGTGGTGTGTTTGGGAGAGCGGGTTGGACCAGCTCTTGTGTGCTGGCTGGTTGGGGTCTCAGTGTCTGAGAGATCTCAAAGGTCCAGGTTAGTTGAGACTGCTGGTCTTCCTATGGGGTTGCCCTCCTCCTCAGCTTCTTCCAGCCTTTCCATAATTCAACCACAGGAGTTCCCAACTTCAGTTAAATGGTTGGATGCATGTATCTATATCTGTCTCAGTCAGCTGCTTGTTGGAGCTCTATGGTGACAGCCATGCTAAGCTCTTGTTTGTAAGCATACCATAGATAGCATCAGTAATAGTGTCAGGCCTTAGAGCCTCCACTTGAGATGGATCCCAAGTTAGGCTGGCCATTGGACTTCCTTTCCCTTAGTCCCTTCTCCATTTTGTCCCTGCATTTCTGGTTCATGAGTGAGATAATTACACCATGAATAGCATTTCATAGCACCCTACCTCTGCTTCCTCTAATTCTTATAGTCTTTTGCCTCATTTCTCATTAATGATAGTCTTTGAACCTTAGCAGGAGGTAATATAAATATCTCATTAAGGACTGAGCACTTGGTTCCTTATCGAAGCACTTTGGTCATTTATTCATCTATCCATTGATTTCACTGAAAAAAAAAAATCTTCCTTAAAGTTGATGTCGTTGGTGATCAAGTCTGAGTCTATGGTTATAATCATAAAAGTTTAGTAGGAAATTTGACATGATAAATATTTAGCAGATTAATGAAAACAAGTTTTTCTTGCTTCCCTAGGGCTTACCACTTCTGCAATCATGGAATTTTGATCAAGAAACTCCCTTTTGTGGAACAGGCTTCAAATCCGATTAGAAAAATAATTACTTGCTTTTGAACATTTTTACCACTATTGTACAAGTAGGAACATCTTTCCTGGTAGACTTGTAATGCAATATGTAAAGTTCAGCACTATATAATTTCTATTCATTTGTTTTCTAACCCAGGAGCCTATACTGAACTTTCAGGTATTACAAAAACTATCGAGCTGGAAGTTTCTCAGTTGTTTTTAGATTGATGTCTCTCTGTCCTGTAGCCAAAGTGTATAATGCTTTCATCAGCATGGTCTTATTCTGTATTTATAAAAGATAACCAATGAAAATCTCCTGTGACGTGTAGGAGACTTTTGGGTCTCCATGAGTAATATGTCTGTGGTAGGTAGGTATCCCATGCCTGGTACTAAAATTCTCACCTAATAACTCATATCTTCTTGGATCAACATTGCCTATCCATGCGGTATAATTATGTTCAAATGCTTTAAAATTGTAGTTGCATTTTGAAATGTGCTTAATACCTGTTGTGTTTCTCTGAAGCAGTTCAAACATCACTTAGATGTGAATAACCCACTTGCTACACCCCTCTCTCTCCTATGTTCCTGCCTACCACACCTGGGTTTAACCCTTTTATGCCTTATTATTTTCTGCTTTATTTATTTTCATATTCCCACTAGATCTACACACACACACACACACACACGCACACACACACATATCCACATATGCACGCATGCACAAAAGCATGCATACATGCATGTACACAAATTTAGCATGCAAAAATATTAGTCCTCTATATGAATTTTCATACACCTTTCCTCCTCTGTTCCCTTTAGTATAGCATAAAGTTTCCACACTCCTCTTTTTAAACCAGTTTCTTATTAGTCAACAGTGAGAATACACCAGTATTCTCACTACTGACATGCTGGAGGACAACCCTGTTGGGGGTCTTCTTTCTTCTCAGTTGGTTTTCCTTGAGGCAGTGAGGAGGGAAGAGCATTGGCAGAGGGTAAGACTTTTGTCTTAGGAGATGGGCAGGTAAGATTTTTGTCTTATGAGATATTCAGGGTTATTCACTTATCTAAGTCTAGGTGACTTTGCTACTATAGCTCACCTGCTTTCTGCATTTCTGTGAGGCTAGAAAGTATAGTCTCTGGCACTTAGCACCTTATCCTAAAACAGAACGGGATTAAGTGAACAAGCCTTTGTACTATCTCAGCAGGAACTGTGGGTTCTAACTTTCATCCAGTTAGTTTAAGTTGCAGAAAAAAGAAAAAAGAACAAAAAATAAAAGACACTTTGAAAAGTGATTTTAGAATTTCTTTTGTTCATTTTTTAATTTTTCTTTTCATTTTTTATTGATTATTTTTTTATTTGCATTTCAAATGTTATCCCCCTTCCCAGTTTCTCCTCTGCAAACCCCCTATGCCTTCCCCCTCCCCTGCCTCTATTAGGGTGCTTCCCCATCTACCCACTCCTGCCTCAGTGCCCTAGCATTCCTCTACCCTGGATCATCAAGCCTTCACAGGACCAAATAGTTCCCCTCTCAGTAATGCCCAATAAGGCAATACTCTGCTACATATGCAGCTGGAGCCATGGGTACTCCCATGTGTACTCTTTGGTTGGTGGTTTAGTTCCTGGGCGTTTTGGGATTTTTGGTTGGTTGATAGTGTTGTTCTTCCTTTGGGGTTGCAAACCCCTCAGCTCCTACAATTTTTGCCTGAACTTCTTCATTGGTTTCCCAATGCACAGTCCAATGCAAATGGCATGGTAGTGTTTATTTCTAAGTTGTAAAAAGTTTGCTATAAAAGTTCTCTAAGAAAAAGGGGGTAAATGAAAAGGGAGTTTAATGGAAAAAGTTTTTTCTTCACTCTCCTCTCTTTTCCCTCAGCACTTATACATCTTTTCATAATACATGATCACATTGTAAAATGTTCACCACAAGTTCACACATAAAATCATAAATCAAATAAGAAGTTTACAATAATTAATGGTTATATGCATATCTGTTAGGAATATTTATCTGGCTAGACATTCTTCACCTGTGATAACTCTACAGGTTTATTAAGCATTAAAACATAACTAAGTTATTAGTGAAGTTTTCTATAGATAAACTCAGTGAATATTTTATCTTCTGTCCTAGCCTTTATAATATATCATTCCTTATTTTTTATGACCTTTGGTTAATTGTTTTACAACCACTTGGAGTGTGCTCTGAGTAGTAGAAAGTCTGGTTACTATCTAGAAGCAATTAACTGGTGACACATGGGAGACTGACAGTTCTTATTGCAGTTTTGACTATCAGAAGAGAGGAAATAGCAGTCCCACTATAAAAGAGATTAATAAATACTGATATGATTTTAGAAATTCTTAAAGGATCATCATAAAAATTTGAGAAGTCATCTCTTTGTCTATAAAGAGTTACAACAAGAAAGTACATCTTCCTAATTCTCAGAGATCTGCACAGAAAGGTGGAGTATTATCTAGGGATTGTCATATATGTTTAATAATAACAGGAAAAGCATATTAATTGCAAGATTCTTTCCTAAAATGATTTTCTCCTGGGCCTTGCATATAGGAGCAAATCTGGATTATTATAATCCTAGGCAGACCATCTCAGGAAGATCACCTGCTAGTTATTAGCTTGTACTATGTTGGCTCCTGACACTGACATTTTACCTAAACTTTATAATTTCTCTGTCTTAGTATCACCTAAAATGTCCCTTCTAGTTTGACTTGCAGCTGCACTCCAGGTTAAAAATACAAAAGCAGAAGACTACAATTCTGCAAACCCCAAGATGCCATTTTCTTTACATATTTGTAATATCCATTGTGTACATGTGCCACATTATTCTTTCTCGTTCTGTTGTTCTTCTGTAAACAACAAAAATGAAAGGGACACTCATGTCTCTGTCGGTGGTATAATGTCTTGTGAGTATTTTCCCTGGAATGATATAACTGGGTCGTATTTAGATGCCCACCGGGGCCAAGTGGAAAGCATTCGGCAGCCCTCCCACATCTGACTGCCCATTGCATAGGAGGAACTCTGGCCAGACATGGGCTCTCCTCCCTATGCCCCCTTTTAGTACCCACAAGTGTTGCAGGATTTTCCCTTTCCAATCACATTAGGGCAGTTGGAGGCTTGTGATTGGACAGGAGAAAGGAGGCAGAGCAAGGAGTTGGGGGGGGCGGGGGGGGGGTGTCCGGAAGAGAGAGAGAACCATAATGGAGGCTGACGTTGTGTTATCAAATGGTTAGAATTATTAGGATAAAGCCTTATCATTATCAATTGGCTCTGAAATTATTGGATTGGTATCTTGTAAATTGTGATTAAATTGATACATAAATCTAATTGGTTAACTGTAAGCTTAAGAGTCTTGTTTCTACAAGGTAATTGTGTGTTGAGATGATTAACCTGGGGTGCATGTGGCATTGCATGGAAGCTAGAAGAACAGGGGGCTCTAGAGATGGCCTGGCAGGAGCCCTGTGACCTTGCAAGGCTGGCCGGTTGGTGGATCAAGAGACCTAGTGAGTGAGATCATCTGGCGCAGGGGCTAGCTCGAGAGAGTTGTTGGCAGTGGTGGGAGCACTGGAGCGTGGCCTGGACCTGCTGAGAGTGCGTGGGTTCATTTTTTAATACTTCCCGCAATAAGGATGGCAATTAATTGTTACGATCTTTGAGGGTAGGATGTCTTTCTCCATTATTATTCAGCTTCCTGAAAATTTAATTTTAGAGCACATTTGATTCCTTGATAAGGTTTATTCCTTGGTGCTTGTGTGTGCAAGCGTGCGTGCATGCGTGCATATGTATGTATGTATGTATGTATGTATGTATGTATGTGTGTTTGTTTGTGTATGTTACTGTACTCTCATGTTATGAATAAGATTGTTTCCATTCTTTTTCTTTTCTTTTTTTTTAAATTTTTTATTAGATATTTTCTTTATTTACATTTTAAATGCTATATCCCAAAAGTCCCCTATACCCTTCCCCGCCCTGCTCCCCTACCCACCCACTACCACTTCTTGGCCCTGGAGTTCCCCTGTACTGGGGCCTATATTCTTTGCAAGACCTAGGGGCCTCTCTTCCCAATGGTGGCCATCTTCTGCTACATATGCAGCTAGAGACACGAGCTCTGGGGGTACTGATTAGTTCATATTGGTGTTCCACCTACAGGGTTGCAGACCCCTTCAGCTCCTTGGGAACTTTTTCTAGCTTCTCCATTGGGGGCCCTGTGTTCCATCCTATAGAAGACTGTGAGCATCCACTTCTGTATTTGCCAGGCACTGGCTTGGCCTCATGAGAGACAGCTATATCATGGTCCTTTAAGCAAAATCTTGCTGACATATGCAATAGTGTCTACATTTGGTGGCTGATAGAATCTTTATGGAGTCATATGTGAATAATTAAAAGCTTGCTTTTTATTACATTTTTCTAGAATCTAGAACTAAAGTATTCCATATTAAATTCATTTGTAATTATAATTTCTTTATGACTTTTACCTTGTAGAGAAACTGTGTATGATGCTGGGTAATTTAGCTACTTAGAAGCAAAAAATTAATACATAGGTCAATATTTTCAATAGTATTTAATTTTTTTGTATTACTATGATAGTTTGGGATACATAAAAATTTTTGGATTTTTTTTAAAATTGTAACTTATGATACTGGCATGGAAGCCACAACTGTAATTCCCTAGTTTGAAAAGTTACAAGTTATATAATAGAGCTATATGGCTAAATAATATCTTGAAAAAAGCAATCACTCACTCACTCAATCACCAGTCATCAGTCAATCAGATCAATCAGCTTTGAATTTATATTCAAGAAAAAGGCAGTATTTGTTTAATGTTTTTTGGCAGCTTGGAGGATCTCTAGTTACAGAATGTATTTAGATTTCTGAGAGTCTCATTTATGTTTTTGTTTTTAATCTGTTTATAAACTACTTTTATTGATTTTTTTTTTTTTTTTTTTTTTTAGATGTTTTCTTCATTTACACTTCAAATGCTATCCCCTGTCCTAGTTTCTGCTCCAAAAGTCCCCTATATTCTCCCTTACATACACTTCACCTTTTCTTTTCCTGGCAAAATCGCACACAAGTGTTAAATCTTGGCTAAATTATTACTTCACAAATTGCCTTATAGACTCTGTTGCTGCTTATGCCCCACCAAGTGGCTGCTGTACACTTATCTTGTCTCTTAGATTTTAAGATCAAGAATGAAGATTTACTTTTATCTTTCACTAAAAAAAGAGCTCAACTAAAATGGTAAACACTCAATGTCTCATCAAATAAAAATTAAGTCTTTCTTAATCTACAAAAGGAAACTTGCAAATTCTACTCCTAAATATCTCATCATCTGTGCTATAGTTCTAAACAACTCTAATATAACTACCCAATTTACTGCAAAAAATGAATGTTCTACATTATAAAGGGCTTATTAAGTGAATTATAACCTGTAACTCAATGACATTTGAATTTTGTTATGGAAAATTGATTAAACTTGTTATTGAATGATTTATATCCATCTTCCAATTTTCTCCAAAAGGATTAATAACATTCTATTCGTGTAAGTGATATCTATGGTAATTTTTTGAACTTTTACACTTGCATGTTTAAATTTTTACTCTCCCAACTATGTTGTAGACTACAGTAGTAAGGAAAAAAATGTAAGTGAGCAAAGAAATTTACTAGTATAATGTGTGTGTTTTTACCTATCAATTATCTACCACCACTTGTCTAATTTTTTTCTACAAGGAGAGAGAAAGAGGCAGCTCAGCAGACTGATATGCAGATTCTTCCACAAGAATTCAGAGAAAGAGAAAGAATGTCTCCCAGTACATAATGACAAGAAGAAGCATGCTTTTATATTTCACCTTACTTTATATTTTAATCATCTTACTTTATTGTCTGAAAAGTGTGACCATTAATCTAACATAGAAGACTGAGACATAATTAATTAGGAATAACCCAAGATCCCAAAGTTATTATAGGTATATAAGAATCACAAAAGACCCACTTTCTACAAGCAAGAAGTCATATTTCAGAGTTAGAGTGCATTTACACCGTTATTTCACAGCTGTCAAAAAGCATAGTCTTGAAATATGACTTTCTTGAGACACACACTCAAATCCATTTTCAACATTTTAACTGAGAATGCTTCAGAGACCCAAGCATACCATCCCTAGAAGAGTCTAAATAGCAAGACGGAAAAGAGACATCATCTTTTCATTTCTGAATTTCAGTAAAATTTCAACTATTCTGTAATCAAGGGATACTGTGCATCACGTGACTTTACATATGTATCAAATATCATTAAAGGTAAATTTAGAACATTATAACTACTTAATTTTTTAATTTAAGAAAAGATCAAGGCTTGACAAAAAGAAGCAAAAAATTAATTGTAGCAAGGATTAACTCAGAAATATTTCATGTACCTCACTTATTTGAAAATAAAGTGAGAGAGAAATTTAAAAAAATAGCATCAAAAGAGGCAAATTGTAAAGTGAGAATAGGATATGAATTAATGGGAATTATAGCACGCAAGATGCTAGCTCTAACAGCCTGTAAAATGAAGAATATGAGCTATAAATTTTTCAACTGAATAGGCAAAAAGAAGAATCTAATTAGATTATGTTTTTATAGGGCCTGGTGATGTTTGATAAAGTGTCGCGTGATACAAAATATCTTAAATCCCAGTACTTAGAAAGTTAAGGGAGGAAGATCGGAAATTTAAATATAGCATCAACTATCTAGGAGACAAAACTAGCCTGCACTACATGAGATCCTATCTCAAAAAAAAAAAAAAAAAAAAAAAAAAAAAAAAAAAAAAAAAGTCACAATTGAAAGAGAGTAGAAGGCAGGAAATATTTGATGTCTTTTAATGACAATAGGAATGATCACAAAAGGCTACAACTAGGTGTCAAGTTGACATATATACTGTAGGGCAGATGTAGTGAAAAGTCACGAGTATTTCTTGTAAAGTCACTACAGGTCCAGGTCACACAACACTTCAGTTTATTTACTATATTGAAGATATCTGCTTTAAGATATGAAATCAAGGTAATTTGCTACTTTGACTTATAACATCAGCAAACACATGGGAAAAAATTTATAGTTATTTTTTGTTACCTTAACAACTAGTCATTATGTGCAGTCAAAAATAAGTAATGAAAATGTATGAGATACATCTCTGTGGTACTCTACATGAATGACATTTTTAAATAATTTTTGAAGTTAAAATGTTTAGATTATTTAAAATTATGTATCAGTATGAATTTGTTCTAAAATGGTAATGTTAAAGGGAAAATCAGCCAAAGGAAGAATGAATAAATGATGATGTGGTTTAAGTATTGCTTGATTACAAGTAAACAAAATTAAAGAAATATAAGTTGGAATTCATACATATATTTACATTATAAGATTAATTGTGGAAGATTATAAAGAATAAAATCAGGGCAGATTAAGGACAATGTTTACACTGAGAGGAAAATAAATATGAATTCTTTAAATACTATTGGTAAGTTCCACAGACTAACTCTTACCAGGTCTGTACATGCAAGTCTTTTGTGCAAAATCCCTGGTTATCAAACCTAATTAGGGTTTGGAATATTAATATTTGAAACTTTTTAATCAATAGAACATTTCACTTAAATTATATAGTCTTCAATCCCAGCAATGCCCATACAATTTTATAAATTTTAATCCCTTCAAAGTCAATCAAATTTAATAACGTTCAAACTATTACAGTTCTTGTAGTTTGATTGATTATGATATCAATTAGGTAATATTATTTGTTTTGAACCAAATGTGTCTAGGATTTTTTTATTGGAAATGTTGTTACTTGGAATACTGATATAGTTAATTGATGAGATATACTTTGTTGTGATAGTGTACTCTGCAAGGGTACTGTTAATGTGTTTTTATGAGTAGGGCAGCAAGAGGGCTCTGCACAGAAAATACAGTCAATCAAAATACATTCTGGTACTTCTTAAATGATCTCTGTGTTTCCAAAACAGCAACACATCACAGTATTTCCAAGTAGGACGCTTAGTTGTGATAAAAGTGTATTACAGAAGATTATGCTGGCACTAGATTTAGAGCATGCTTATGAAGAAACTAACAGAAGGAACGTACCATACAGTGTGTAAGTCCAGAACATAAAAACTCATCATCTCTTATCTGTAAGTTTCTTTAGCAGACACATTTTGTAGCAGCTTGGACAGGTGTTTCTTGGATGAGATGTGAGGTCTTCGCCAAGCTGTCAATTCTTCATGCTGGCCGTTAGGTCATTTTAGGGTTAAGGGGAAGGTAGGCCTCCTTAATGGTCACTTACTAAATACATTGCTTTGTAAGATTGCCAAAATAAAATGAACAAAGCCAAAACAAAACAAAACAAAACAATTTTAATTCTTAAAATAAAATTTAATGTTTTTCAGTGCTCAAAAAAAAGTAAAGAAAAGATTTGGGGGAATAGCTTTGAACTTGTTGGTACAGAAGACAATTTGAACAGAATACCAAGGGCTCACACACTAAAGTGAAGCATGGGGAGAGGTATGGGATAGGGGGTTTACAAAGGGGAGACTTGGAAAGAGGAAAACATTTGAAATTTAAATAAAATTTCCAATAAAAATAAAAATAAAAATAAAAAATATAATTAATAATTGGGACTTCATGAAAGTGAAAAGCTTCTGTAAGTCAAAGGATACCATATAATCATTACAAAATGGCAACCTACATATTGGGAAAATATCTTCACTAACCTAACATTCAACAGAGGACTAATATACAAAATATATAAGAAACTTAAGAAGTTAAGTTTCCAAACACACAATTGAATAATGGGGTATAGAGCTAAACAGAGAAATCTTAATAGATAAATCTCAAATGGCCAAGAGTGAAGGCTTGATGCCCCAATGTAAGAGAATGCCAAGTCAGGGATGCAGGATTGGGTATCACCCTCATAGAAGCAAGGAGAGGGAGAATGTTATAGGGGGGTTTCAGAGGGAAAACTGGGAAAAGGGATAACATTTGAAATGTAAACAAATAAAATATCCAATAAAAGAAAAGAAAGAAAAAAAAATGTTCTGCCTCCTTGGTCATTAGGGAAATACAAATCAGAATGACTCTGTGTTCCACCTTATACCAATCAGAATGGCTAAGATTAAAAACTCAAAGGACAGTATATGCTTGCAAGGTTGTTGAGTAAGTGGACCACTCCTCTTCTGCTGGCAGAGTATAGACTTATATAACCACTCTGTAAGTCAATATGGCAGTTTCTCAGAAGACTGGGGATAGTTCTACCTCAAGACCCAGATAGACCACTCCTGGGTATATACCTAAAATACACTCCATCATATTTTAAAACTGCCCCACAAGAAAAGTTGATCAGCTATGTTCATAACAGCTTTATTCATAATAGCCAGAAACTGGAAACAACCTAGTTGTCTCTTAAGTGAAGAATTGATACAGAAAATGTGATATACCTATATAACAGGTTACTACTTGGCCATTAAGACAAAAACAAGGAATTTTGTAGGCAAATAGATGGGACTAAAAAATACCATATTGAGTGAGGTAGCACAGACCCCCAAAAATCTATGCATAATATTTACTCACTTATAAGTGAATATTATCCATAATTACAGGGTAACCATCCTAAAATCAGAAGACCTAAAGAACAGGAAAGAGAGAAGTGAGATTGGATACGGGGGTGGGGACCATCTCTAAGATGTGCCAGAGATCTGGGATGGGCACAAGCCACAGAGAGTATAAAGGGGTAACTCTAGCAGAGATTATTAACACTGGGGGGGGGGGGATCCAGAAGTGGCCACTCCTGTTGCCAGACAGAATTCCCA
>NC_034598.1:73530285-73535543 GCF_900095145.1 Mus pahari
CATAATTACAGGGTAACCATCCTAAAATCAGAAGACCTAAAGAACAGGAAAGAGAGAAGTGAGATTGGATACGGGGGTGGGGACCATCTCTAAGACATGCCAGAGACCTGAGATGGGTGGAGGCCCCAGGGGGTATATGGAGGTGACTCTAGCTGAAACTACTAGCAGTGGGGGATATGGATCCAGAAGTGGCCACTCCTGTTGCCAGACAGAATTCCCAGTGGAAGGATAATGACAGTAACCCATCCCCAAAACCAACCTAAAGGTGTCTATAAGATCTGCAGGGACAAAAAGCAAAGTCTGGAATGGCCAAGCAATGACTGCCTAAAACTGACACTCATTCCATGGACTAGAAACAGTCCCTGACACTATTAATGACATTCTACTATACTTGTAGATAGGAACCTAGAATAACTGTCTTCTGAGAGTCTCCATCCAATAGCAAATGGAAAGAAGCTTAGAGACTTACAGCTAAACAATAGATTGAGTACTCAGTGTCTGATAGAAGAGTGAGGAGAAAGATTGAGGGACCTGCAAATGAATGCTACCTCAGGGGAAGATCAACAGAGTCAACTAACCTGGACCCTTGGAGTTGGAGATAGGAATGGAATAGGGAGCTAGTGGAGTTGACAAAAAGATGGAGGCTTCCATATCTAAAGGTAACGAATGTGGAGACTTATGTGATAGATTGCTAGGATGAGAGGAAAGACTAATATTGGGTTGTAAACGGAATAAATGAATAAATTTACTAAAAATTGTAGATACATTGTTAATAAGTAAATATAACATGATAATTATGGACATAGCTAATCACAAGCATATATCATAAATGTAAATATGATTAATTGACAAAAATATTGTAAAGATTGATTCTTGCATATTTCTGTACTCTTAGACATAATATTTACTTTAAATATCAGAAGCCAATAACATAATTTTACAATGTCAGAGATTCTGACTAAATGTAATATTTAATAGCAAAGTACAATCTGTAGAATCTTGGAAGTAGATTTATAATAAGTAACTGTCGGTATATAGAGTAGATAATTATAGATGACTGGGGAGTTGGTAGAGTCCAAAGATGGAGTGGAAAGGAATGTAGGAATGTGAGGAGAGACATCTAAAGTTGAGAGCCACTTGAGTAGTATGGGAACCTAATAAAATAGAAGTTTCATATATATATATATATATATATATATATATATATATATATATATATAGTGTTTTGTGTGTGTGTGTGTGTGTGTGTGTGTGTGTGTGTGTGTGTGTGTATTTGAAAGGTATCTAAGAGCCTGAAAAGATAGCCATTATCACTGAATGAATCTTCAAATACCCAGAAATGGGTTACATTGAATTGAATTTTTGGACAAATGAACATAGGGATTTTCCACACAACTCAGAATATTGCTGAGGCCACAGTTTGTTCTTCATAAACTTAGAGTAAGTCACCATTGCTGAAAGCAACACCTTCACAACTCTTTGAAAACTATAATGTTTACATTGTGCATTTTGAGGTCTTTTTTTTTTCAAACTCATTTTAGTACTGAGAGCAGTTTCATCATTTTCTTTTCATCATTTTCTTTATAATTTGGAGTGATGATTCATCTTTTATTCTTTGTAAAAAGAATACTCTGAAAGCCAAGTGTCTATTAACCTGAGATTATCCAGGAACGGAAACATTTTGTTGTTGTTTTTGTTGACGATGATGATGATGATGACATTTTTTCCAATCAATGTAAGTAAACAAAACTACAAAAAGTAGATAATAAATAATTAAAATAGCATTTGTAAAGATATTTGGAAAAGGGTTGTTAATTAATGACACATCATCTCAGTTTTGATCCTATAAATTGATTATAGACAGTAGTAACCCTGTACAAAACATCCACACTTCACAGAAACCTACTGCCCATTTATTGCAGAAAAGCTTCCTGCTATTTGAGTGAACTCAATTTTATTGGACTTGACAGGATTTCCTTTCTGTCTCTCTCAGCTCCATGTTCAATAACAACTGTTTACACGAAAATTTGTCACCACCTTTGGACACATGAAAGTCCAGGGAGAGAGAGAATAAAGCTAGGTGTGTACATGTCTATCAATCTTTTGATATTACAACAGTTCTGGCAGAAGAATCCATGTGAATGCACAAGCCAAGGGAGATAAAATTTTTACTTCTAGTCACTAAACTGTCTTCCACAATGTTTTGTTTGTGATACATTCTCCACAATGGGTCTCAGAAAAATAGAGCCCATAATGAATAATTTCAGCCATCAAGTACATAGAATGTCTTCTTAGATTACCACACTATTGTGTCTATTTGTACAAGGCTTAGAATGCATTATGCTAAAGAACTGCTTCAACATTTGAATTGTACCAGGGTGGGGTAACTGGCAAATGAACCTGAGCTAAAGCAAACCAAAAATTTTCCTCTCCTTCACAGTAATATGGCAAAATATGTAGCAGTCTATCAGTGTATTTTACAAATGTCTCATTAATATGTTTGGAGAGTAGTGGTGAAACCAGATATATATGCAAGACAAACAAACAAAACATTTGTATGTCTCCATCATGTGTACCAGAATTGACAACACTATCAACATGATGTTGTTTTCTACATTTTTACTATATAGCCGAAATTATAGCAATTAAAATATGAAGATAGTTTTTCACAGATTTTCGTCAATGCCATGACAAATAAAATGATAACATTGTTCCAATGGTTTGTGAATATATATATATATATAAAATAGTTTATAAAGAAGCAAAACATTAAAATCAGAGACATCACTTTTGGGTAAGCAACTACATGTGTGAATATTAAATCATGAGAAATGGCGATGATGAGAATTATAGTTGGGTAATTTATTTTATGGGGTGAGTAATATTAAATATACCAAAGACACCTATAATCCTGTAGAAAAGGACTTTCAATCCAAAGAGAAAGAGAAACATAGTGAAATTAGGATTATTGAAGGATCTCATCTGATGTCATTCCTGGAAAAAATATTAATGGGGTAGAAGAAAGTTAACTTACTGTAAAAATAAGACACATAAATATGGTTGTAATAAGCAACATTTATGGAGATAACAAATTTGTTTTCTAGATTAAGGATTTCTCTCAGAAAGAAAACTGATATATAACTTTAAAATATTAAATTCCATAAATCATATTTTCTTATATCTCTCAGATTTTCCACTGTAGAATATATTAATTCCCTACATAGTAGATACTGTAAGTAATACACTTATCCTGAAAGAAGACTCAGAAGGTTAAAAACATCTGCCTCTGAAATACTGCAACAACAGTTAAATTTTCAGACCCACATTTTACAAATAAGACTGTGACCATGCCCAGCTGTAGTACCAGAACTCCTAATGCAAGACTGGGTAGGGTGGCAGAGGCAGAAATGTCAAACACAAGTAACAAAAGATATAAGAGAAATCATGCCTCACTGATTTTCAAAGCAAGAAATTACTCCGAAAAGATTTTCAATCTCTATATCTATGGTGTGACAAGTATATATATAGATGATATAGATATAGATACAAATAAACACATAGATAAAATTGAGCATTATTAGAGATATGATAATTAAAACTTCTAAAATATAAGAAAATTATTTTAAAATATAAGAAACGTATTAACATTGAAAAAGTATTTATGTGACATCACATTGACTATCTTAATCCTTCTGTATGAGATTCATACCTAAAGCTATACAAACACCTAAAACTATGACTTTCAGAGAATATGAAGGTTGATGCACTGAAACCTGGTCCCAGAACAAGGGAAAACAGAAGAGATCACTTGGGGTAAAGCTTAATACAAGAGTATATTCCCTTCAGAGTATAGGCAAAGGACAGGAAACCCCTGGGACATAGAGAAAGAAGTCAATGTGTATTTGGAAGAGTACCAATCAACTGAATGCAGAACAGTCATAAACACTAGAAGCCTGCACAGAGGGAGTTCAAGAGCTCCTCAGAGATTCTGCTCAAATGATCACTAATATTAACCATCAATGTAAGGGAAATGCCCTCAGTCAAAAAAAATTCCAACGTTTAATTTCAGTGATAAAATAGTCTCATGATTTCATACAGAGCTAGAAATTGTTCTAGTAGTAAATAGCAAAACAAAAGGCCTTCAGTTTTTCTAAACAGCAAAGGATAATTTACCTTTTCAATGGAAGCAAACTACTTTATAGTGCAATGCAGCAAATCTTGAAAGCAACATTCACAAAGATCAAACAGTTTAAAAAAAATCCAAGAGAATTCTAAGATGATAACTCAGACTTCTGAAGAAGATAAAAACAGACAGACACATGTAGTAAAATTGATCAGTGGTTAATACCGTTTATGACACATGAGAACCTGAGTTAGTTCTCAGCATTTGCATAGGGGACCACTAGTAATGATTTATGATCCATCACCATGGGTTCCAATGCTCTACTCTGATATCGGAAAACACAGATAAATAAAATCTTATAAATTATAAAAAGTAACATAGAATATTCAAATAAACATGTCTGCATCCAATTAATACCAGCAATCCAAGAAATGTGCAGTAAAACTGATACTGAAGAAAACAACTATAAATCTAATTTCCTAGGAAAATGTGATCTCATTTTAAAGCAGAGAAAAGAAAAAGGTGTAAGCTAAATAATTATCCAGGTCTCTTAGATCAACAGCAAATAAGTGACTATATAATTGAAAATTTTCAAGTAGTAAGAAATAATATACATAGGAGAAGAAACAGCCAGTTATGTTCCACAGCAACAAAAGCAGGATTACCCACTTAGCCATCATGTTCTGTTTACAATCACAAGAACTGAATTGCATTTTACTAGTATAAGTAAAATAATAAAAACTACGCAAATTAGTCATATCTAAAGCAGACATCAAAATCACCAGGTTAACTAGAAAGTGCAGCGGGAGTAACCATAAGAGTTAGGAAAAACATTATTCCACTGGATGAAAGTCAAGGCGAAGCCTGAGCTAGGGTTCTAAAGTACTGAATGAAGACTGTGATGCTGAGATTTCTTGCAGGTGACTCTCAAGATTGTGCTTTTTGATCTTCCCTTCTAAGAAGGGTTGAATAAGGATGATGAGTCCTATCACCTGAGACTGCTTCCCCCTTTCCTTGCCCCAGACTTCCTGCCAGCTGTGTGCAATTCTCCATAAGTACACACGGCCTAATTGTTTAGGGAGTAATTAGCATACACATAGGCATGCACACGCGCGCGGGAACACACACACACACA
>NC_034598.1:73535608-73539287 GCF_900095145.1 Mus pahari
CACACACACACACACACACACACGGCACAGAAAAGTCTCATTTCAGGCCTCTTCGTAACACTCATGGAGACTCCCTTTCAGTTAACCCTCCAGCATATGTGTGTGTGTGTGTGTGTGTGTGTGTGTGTGTGTGTGTGCGTGGTTTTGCCACCTAGCCTGAGACTTTTCTAAGTCATGGTTTTCTGGTCACCGGTGTCCCTAAATATAACCTCTCACCTATCCTCTGTAAGTAAGTCAAATGGGCTTGCTGGCCCAGCAGCTTAAACTTTGATATAATCATACTTTGGTCTGTCACTGGTGCCCTATTTAAGTTATGTGGATGGTTTTTCATGTCTCTTGGAAAACAGTGCATGCAACAGAATCTATAATGAAGATTAACTCTTAGATAATTAATTTTTTCTTATTTACACATTCCTACAAATAATATATATTTAACTATTTTTAAATCTACATTAAAATATAGTAGATAAATTTTATATACTTTTCTTCCCACACATATTCCTTATTCATAACTTTTTAAAAGTAGAAAAAAATGTTTGTTTTTTTTTTTTTTTTTTTTTTTTTTTGTTCTCAGAATTACGTGAGCTACCAGGTTTTCTGAAAGTAATAGGTTGACATTTAGGATATAGAACAGATTAGCTCCAATTAGCTCTATAATGCAGGCCAGGTAATTTAAGACTATATATTCTAATTTTATAGACTCAAATTACCTTTGTGAAAAATTGCAAATCATTTCTGTTAGGAGCTACCTGATTTAGATCATTTTGGTTGTCTATGTTTGAAATAACACAACTGTTTCTGAATATACAGGATTCATGGGTTTGCTTTCAAAAGTATAATTGTGTATTATTTTGTGTGTGTTTGTGTGTGTGTGNGGGGGGGGGGTTACCAGAATTTCAACAAAACAATACAACATTTCTTGCTGCAGCATATTGTGAGTCACGTGTGTCGCTTATTCTGGCTGAAGTGTCATGGTCTGGATACAATTGAGTTGCCCTCCCATCTGAAGCTCTTGTTCATAGTTCATGAAGCAGTTACATAGATCCAGTGCCTGGATTTTCAGTGACGAAGGACAGCATTTTCTTGCTGATCATCATCTTAGAGATGTTTTCTGGATCTAATGACCTCTGGAACTTCTGTCTGTGCATGAGTATTTCTCTCAGTCCCCACCCCACACAAGTACCCAACTGAATATGAAACTTCCTTCTGAGACTCATATACTCAAGGCTGACCTGTGTCTGGATATGTAGCTAAGAGTGACCTTGAACTTCTGATCCTCTTTTTGCCAATTCCCATGTGCCTACTTGATACACATTTACCACCACCAACTGTTTATAGTTCTATAGTGTTTAGTATCAGGACCTCCTGTGTGCTAGGCAAATATTCTACAAAATGAACTGTATCCCCAGCTTCATCTACATCTTGCTCTATAATAGCTGGAGAACACTTCTTCCTTCAGGGTTAGAATAAGAAATCCATAAACTACACAAATCATAGTGTATGCCTTTTTTTGCTGTCTTCTTGATTATAATCAAGGTATAATTCCTGGGCACGTTAAATATAATATAAATATATGATTTATCAAGGTTATATCTTGGAGTGTGTGCAAATCCTGAAAGGTAAATTGAGGAACTAATACAGGCAACATTTTGTAAATTTTTGCTAAAATCTGTTTTCAGCAATTGTAGCTCTTAGAGTCTACATTTCGTAGGCTCTAATAAAGCTTTCTATTCTATTCTTAAAACGCAATCCTGAATATATTTGTTTCCACTGCTAGACTGAATTAAGGTTTCTTTGTGGATTTTCTCTCAAAGTCCCTGTTTCTGGGACACCAATTTCTAACTCTGTTCTTGTGCATCTAAACTGCTCATTTTATTTGACATAATTTGCTGCTTTTTTGTATCCAGAGAAAGTCAAATATCACTTATGAAGCTTATGGAAATGAAGAATCAGTCGGGTCCTTTGTCTACTGCATAAATAGACTCCAGTCTCTGTCATATCTTCCAGAAATTGATGGCACAGAGCAATTCCAGCCAAGGACCCCCTGTGGTCATTGCAATCAGAGGCTGGCCATGCATGAGGTACAGTAATAAAATATGAGAGTATTTTCTTGAAGAATATTCACATCCACTATTTTTCTCAGCTTGACAAAGCATCTGACCCTGTGCTAGAAGCAGTCCTAGCAGTTAGTACAGGACCAGATGTAGGGGAGTAACCCAGCACTTTCTTCTGTGGTTCTTTTGCAGGTGACATGAAGCCCCACGCTTTGCTGTAATCTACTGCACAACTTCCTCCTCTCTTGACACACCATTTCCTGTAATACCCCCATTAACTGTAAAATTGTTCTTCTATTCATTCCTCAGTAATCGACTATATCCCAGATAACATTTACACATATTTTATTGGACTCTTGGCAGAAACTCTTCCATATATCCAGTACAACAATTGGGTTTTGAAAGTGCATTTAAATAAAAACAGTTTATCATCCTAACTAAAGAATTTCTTTTTTACCTTAGTTTGGTTTTCGACAGTAGATAGATTTGTCATTTGTGACTTTATCATCAATTTTAAATAAAAATTGTTATTTTTTATATTTTAGAGATCACAGAGATTTATTGTTTCAATTTCAAATAGAGTTCACTTGAACTGTGAATAGTATAAAAATACTTATATGAAGTTACATCTTAAAATGATTCAACAGTTATGTAGATATAACATATTGCCTAAGTAAATTTTGTTCAACCTAAAGTTTAGTCATTATTATAGAATATATCTGCCTAGATATAACTTCAATATTGACTCTGCTAGGTATAGAGAAGATTGATCATGATCTGCATCTATAGTATTTCACAATATTTCAGTTCATGAGTATTGCCTGGCTATAAAAGGACAGTTCTTTACAGGGATGGATTCCAAATGAATTCCTTCGTTACAACACATCAGACTCTCATGGCTTTCACCTCTGAGCATACTTAATCTGGATTATTTTAATAACTGTATCTTGCGTGTAAATATTTATTCATGGTAATAAGCAGCTTAGAAGTTATATTAGAGGTTATTTGTTCTGTGCTTTCAAGAATTCTGAGTTATATATGTATGTATATATGCATACATATATTCATATTACATATATACATGTATTATAAGATTTCTGTCTACAAAATTACATAATTTCTTTAGAAATGTTTGAGCTTGAGAGATGGCTTAATAATAATAAACAATTGATAAAATTATAAAATAAGGAAAATAATAATAATAATACTATGTGCAGAAATTTGTTCCTAGCACCCAGATGATCAGCTGGAGCATGTTTATATTCCAGATTCTACTTGTGTGTAAGAGTGGATAGAGGAACAATATTTACTAGTCTTTTAAGACAAATATTCATAAAAATCCCTTGTTGCAAAGGAGTAGATGGTGAGAGATAAAGACACCCAACAACTTCCCCTTGCTTCCAATTTCTGTATAGCTAAGTGCATCACCTCACACACAGTTGTGTATGCATAGGTTCACATAGACACATACCCAAATAAATAATGTTCAATAATATGTGTGTATAATAGTATGATAAAACTTTTCCTTAAGAACATCTAGGATCGAGACGGGCATGGTGGCGCACGCCTTTAATCCCAGCACTTGGGAGGCAGAGGCAGGTGGATTTCTGAGTTCGAGGCCAGCC
>NC_034598.1:73539302-73566859 GCF_900095145.1 Mus pahari
AAAAAAAAAAAAAAAAAAAGCATCTAGGATCAATGTAAAGCTATTTCTAGCCTTACAGTCTACAATGTTGAGGAATATTCAGTCAAATTTTTAAGCAATGCCTTTTCATCCTGCAACATTTATTTTTTCAGCCAGATATCTGAAATTGAAAACCTCCCAGCGTCTGTCACTAGCCTAAATATTTTCATCATTCTTATTACCTATTTTCAACTATACTATCTGTTCATTTGTTGACAATTAGGCCAATTAAATAGTGCACATATTGATTCCTATGACTATTTAGATACTGTGTTTCATGTCATAAATCTCAATGATGAATAATACTATGGGAGAAGTAATAATAGATATTCTAAACACTTAAATTTTTTCAGAAAGATTACATCTGCTTTAGCAGTATTAATCAGGGTTGGACAGGATAATAAAACTTCAATCTTTCTTTAGTTATGAATATTGTATTAGGTAGTCTTTGTTTTACAATTATTTGGTTTAGATTGCTTCATGACCAAAGTAATAAGACTTTATGTGCTATTTATTCATTACTTTCTGAGTTCAATGAATAATTACATTTTACAAATTAAACATATATCAGTGTAAGCCTATCTATCTATCTATCTATCTATCTATCTATCTATCTATCTATGTATGAGAGAGAGAGAGAGAGAGAGAGAGAGAGAGAGAGAGAAGGGGAAAGAGAAAGGGGGTAGAAAGAGAGAGCTAAACATAATAATATAAGTTCCTCTTCCTTTCATTCCTTCAGTTTTTCCACATACCTCTCTTCTCTTAAAATTCATGAACTCTATTATTATTAATACTAATATTTATATGTGTATAAAGTGTTAAGCCTCTACAATATTACTTGTACTTGACTTTTTGATTCTGAGCATTTAGTTTATTTCTAAAAGTGAAAAACTGTATATTAAAACATATTATTACACCATAAACATATTGTAAATATAAGCATCTAAAATAAATTTAAGATTGAATATTGCTACACAAGATTGCCTATTCTAAAAAAAAAAATAATAATCAAAAGTATTTTCTCTCAAGCAGGAATCTTTTATCCAGCCAGTAGTCATTAGGCATTCCCTACTTAAAGCAGCCACAGTACAATTTGCTATAGCAAACACTGGGATTATTTTGTGTGAATAAAGCTAAAGGAGAAATGTTAAATTGTTCTTAATATAGAAATTCTAAAATAACGTAAAATTATCTCAAGTTGTACATAAGTCTCAGCAGCCTAACACATGGTTATAGTTGATAGGGATGTCTGGAAAGAGCTTGGCAGGACTGAGTTTGATTGAATTCCGCTGACTCACTGGGGAAGCTCAGCAAAGCATTGCAGGCCTCTGTCGACAACCATACTTATGAGGGGATTGCATTGAATGAGAGCAATCATTGTGATATACAAGCAATCAGCAAATCCATAATGAATGTCCAATGAAAGGAAGGAAAAATATATACCCTACCTTAAAACATACAATAGTATATAAAGAACAGCTATGAGTTGAAAAGATCATTACTATTTAAGTAAAGATGAATCTTTGGGATAAATAATATGTGAAAGGGAAAGTGGGTTGAATAATTTCTATATTGCCATCCTTCTCTTTTTACTTGAGTGTGTGTACACATGTGTGTCTCTGAGCATATGTGCAGGTAACCACAGGCTAAATGCTCTGGATGCTCCTGGGCTGGAGTTACAGTTGTTTGTGAGCCACCTATTGTGCATGCTAGGGACTGAAGATGAGTCCTCTGCGAGTCTTGTATATGATCTTTTAACTACTGAGCCTTTCTTCAGGCTCTATAGATAGTCAGCACTGTTTAGAAATATTTCGGGCTGGGGAGATGGCTAAGCAGGTAAGAGCACCCGACTGCTCTTCCAAAGGTGCAGAGTTCAAATCCCAGCAACCACATGGTGGCTCACAACCATCCTTAACNAGATCTGACTCCCTCTTCTGGGGTGTCTGAGGACAGCTACAGTGTACTTCCATGTAATAATAATAATAAAAAAAAGAAATATTTCCCCTGCCTTTAATTAAAAACTGGGTTTTTAAAATAAGTTTTAATCACTGAATACATATTGTTAATAAGATTGTGTTTGGGTCACAAAAAAGGTACATTGATATGACTTCACTGTGATTTGAAAAATTATGTAGGCTTGTTTGAAGAGTAATAAAATATGTAGAAAGAAAAACTATAACAGGTGATTAAAACAAAGATAATGAGGGACTGATGCTCAGAGAGCCTGAGGATACAGACAATACTGTAGGAGACAATGGTTCTATCTAGTAGGTAAGAAACAATTTCAGTTTCTTGAATGTTGATTTTTAGTATAAATGATTAGGTGTGCATCAGTCTATATTGGCTCTCATTCTTACCCATTGAAATCAGAAAATTGAATAACACCATATAGGGAGAGTCATGTTCATATTAGTAAGACTCCTAAATCATCTATTTTGGAGCAGTTCTTGTTCGATTACACATGAATGATTCATGACAGGCTATGCATATTGATGACTTTAAGGATGAAAACTCTTTTAGACAGCAACTTTTCGGGTTCTGATAAAGTTACTAGTGTGGTGATAGACAAATTGAGAGAACTAAATATGCAATTTCTTAGAAATGGAATATTGAAGAAGTGATTCAAAATCACTACATATTCAACCTGATGATTTTGCCTTTATTTATTTCACATTTTTCTTACACTATGCTCTTCATATCAGCTTTGAAATTACAAATATTTATGTTGCTTGACTTAGAATGGAGTTATATTCTAGTAAACGCTTCCAGGGTTAAAAAAAACCTTTATGCGACAATTAATTCAATACAAATGCTGTACTGCATAGCAGATTCTAGCAACAGAATAAACTGGAAGGATTTAGTTATTTTCCCTCAAGGGTCCATGGCTCTGGTCTCTGTCACATGTGACTAAATACCGTAGTATAGGTTGGTAATGTGGGAAATGATAAAACTTCAAAATAGTCTCTCATTATTCAATAATAATGATAAACAGATTTGAAGAAGAATGTCTGAAAAGAGTTTCAGGGAGGGAGGGTCCTGGTGAGAAAGGGGACAGGGAGGAGTAAAGGGGAACCTGATCAAGTATCAGGTGGGAGAAAAGAAATGAAACCCCGAGGCCCAGCAGAAAGAATGGAAACAGGCAACCTTGGGAGGTAGGAGATGGGGAGACCCTCCAGAATGTACTAGAGACCTGAGAGGTGAGAGACTCTAAGAACTCAAAGGGTGGGACCTTAGATTAAATTCCTTACTGTGGGGAAGAGGAACTCGTAGAGTCTACCACCAGCAGGACAGGCATCAAGTGAGGGACTGAGTTGCCATCTCACAGCCAATAACTCTGACCCATAATTGGCCCTGTCTGAAAGAACTGCAGGGACAAAAATGGAGAAGAGCCTGAGGAAAGGAAGATCCAGTGACAGGGCCAAAGTGGGATCCAGCTCAAGGAGAGGTCCCAAGGCCTGACACTATTACTGAGGCTATGGAGGGCTCACAAAAGATCACTTAACATGACTGCCCTCCAAAAGACCCAACAAGCAGCTGAAAGAGGCAGACGCAGATATTTACACCCGACCAATGGACAGTAGCTGCTGGCCCCTGGTTGAATTAGGGAAAGGGTGGATGAAGCTGAGAAGGAGGGCAACCCTGTAGGAGGAGCAGGAGTCTTAAATAACCTGGACCCCTTGAGATATCTCAGACACTGGATCACCAACCAGGTAGCAAACAGCAGCTGATATGAGGCCTCCAACACATATTCCACAGAGGACTGCTGGATCTGGTTTTAGTCAAAGAGGATGCACCTAACTCTCAAGAGAATGGAGTCCCCAGAGAGTGGGGAGGTCTGGTGGAATATGGGGTGTGGGGTGTGGAGTGTGGGGACATTCTCGTGGAGACAGGGCGGTGGGAGATTTGGGATGTGGAACAGTCAGAGTGTGGGGGGATAAAATCAGAAGTATAAAATATAGATTAAATAAAATTTTAAAAGAATATCAGAAAAATCTATACATTTATTTTAAAATAGTAATAACAGAAAATGGCCATTTACCTTAGGAATTTAAACTGAGATCCAAAAATCTTGAACTATTTAATAAATAATTGTATCCATAGAATTTAAAACTAGAATATTAGAAAGTATAAAACAATGTAAAGCATGAACACCATTTTGTGGTGGATTCTTACATTTCCTCTACTATTGAACACACATAAGCATGTAACTATCATGAGTACACACATGCACCTGACACTACTGATTCTCTTGATCATGCGGCATCAATGAATTGTCCCTGTATACCCAGGTCACAAAGAAATTCATGATTTTTTAAATCTCTCTTTAAGTTTTGCAGATGAAGAATAGATTGGTACCCCTTTAGTAACAAGGAAAATTACTGAATGGTACGCAAAATCAAAGTTAGTTTCCCCGAAGTAATACCTGTTAACAAAACCAGAAGTAAATCTTTCCCTTCATTAAAAATTCAAAGCTGGACATGGTGACACACCTATGTAATCCCACCCATCAGATATCTGAGGAACAGAGCGTGCAGATTTTTGTGCTAGGAAAATCCTCTCTGAAATCAATCAATAAATACAAAAATGAAACACATGCTCCACTAGAAACTGTAATCAGTTTTTGGAAGGAATAAACACGAATCTTTGCACAGGAGAGAACTTTTACATTCTCATAATATTCTATATTTAGAGGAAAGAATTACTACCAGTAAGCTGAACTATTATGAATCCTGCATTTTCTGTGTCCTGTAGCTTAATGTAAATACACAATTCCAAAATCATAAATAATATGCAAATATATGTATATATACATATATATATGTATATATACATAAATAAACCTCTAAAATTAAAAACATGTCTATAATTTAGGATATCTCACAAAATTAGATGCACAGCTGACAAATGCATTTAGCATATGTTGCATAGCAAACATCAAATTTATAAATAACAAGAGAGTGATCTATTTGGATTAAATTCGATTTTTTGCCTACTTACCTTTGGATATTAGCCTAGCATCTGGGAGACATCAGGACTCTGAAAAATAAAATTTATTTACTGGTATCACTCATGCATTAGTGTATTTAATATTAAAAATTACATGTAACATTAAATATATTCATTCTATTATTCGAAGAACTTCATGGTTTCAATCATCTTCATATTAGGTGGAGTTCTTATGAAGAAAATTCTTAAATTAATCTGAAACTCTGAAAAACTAAGAAATTACTCTACGGTAATGTCAGTCAACTATTTCCCAGCACTGTAAGACAGTGAAGAATGTTCTTCAAACTCAAAAATCTTATAATAATTTTTCAGATATCATGACAGGAACTACAGGAATATTTCTATCATAAATTTGTGTTAAAATTCAGTATTTGTACAATTCTGTGATGAATCTAGTTCACAGATACTTTCTAAATTTTATTCCTGTCAATAGCAGTGATCTTTTACCTTTATTTTCAAAAATTAAATGTAATAACAAGAAGTTCAAAGGGGCATTATTTAGTGAGAGTCTAGCTTTTTATATCTATGTAAATATGGAGAAAGTCTACAATTGCCATATTCTTCAGTAATGCTTTATTGTGAAAACTGTGAAAATACACCCCGCCAAAAAAACCTCTTATTTGACAATCTATGTACTGAATGTGCCCTAACAAATTTTATTGTTAGGATTCCATCCATTCATAAAAGAATACATCATTCTTGTTTTTAACAATACATGAATTTTGCTAGTTTTTCTGTGATTACAGCACTCTATAAAAATGCAGATTGGGGCTGAACCATCTAGCCGTAGCCCTGGTAGTTGTCCCAAGTGCAAACAACCACACTTTATGTTTAAAGTAGATGATATTTAAAACAGGGAATCAAAACCAATATTTGTTTGACCCCTAATTGTTTCAAGAACCCTCAACACATTCCTAAAACAGAAAACAAACAAACAAATCCAAAGCAACCAAACATAAATAAATAAATAAACAAACAGCAAAAGTAAACAAACAAAATAGCCAGAGCCAGGTTACCTAAGAGAAAATAAAACATTTTACATTTCTATACTTCTGAAATCCATACACACTATTCCAAAAGATTCTAATAAGAGAGGGCTAATTTTTCTGTTTTATAGTTCTGTACATGATTTTAAATTAATTCATTAAATATCTTTAATAAATATGTTTCATCTTTGGCATATTTAAACAGTGAGATAGATTGTTTTTCATCTGTTTCACTTGGTATCACCCTTTGCCGTGTTAAGGCAGTTATTGTACAGTGTATATGGATTGTCATGTATGTACAGATAGCATGTATGCTCACACAGAATAGTGAAGAACACCATTTCTACTAGATGTCTAATCAGGGC
The DNA here is from genome assembly GCF_900095145.1 of Mus pahari. NCBI lineage: Eukaryota > Metazoa > Chordata > Mammalia > Rodentia > Muridae > Mus > Mus pahari. Next base: position 73,545,679 of record NC_034598.1, read on the forward strand.
CTTCAGTCATTGTTCACAATTGTAACCTGAGAGTTGACTCATGTTTGTTCAAGAAATTATGCTCCAGGAATGAATATAAATTGAATAGCCTCAGAATTTCAGCTTTTATTAGACAAATGTAGACGTTACTAAGATTTAGGTATACAAAAAATCTTCTCAATTTTTTTTCGTATTTACAATTATGTGTACTGAGTTTGGAAAGATAACGGCATTAAGTTATTATTGAGAAACAATATGTTGCATTGAATTTAATAGTGTGCTCAAATAGCAAATTAAGTGTTCTAATTTCTTAATTTTACTTGACAATATTTATATTTTAACATTGTAAAAGCACATACATTTGATATAGCCTAACAAACAGAAAATTGGGACTTTTAATTATAGCCTTAAATATTTTGAAATGTCATTACTATCTACACAACTGATGTCATGGTTATTTCTATGGGATAAGAAATGCACATTCTCTAATTGATTTAAACAATACCGTCAGTATTAACACCAGGGATACAAATATGAGTATTCCATAGTATTGTTAATAATTTACATAATTAACCTAGCTCCCAAATATCAGGAGAAAGTTGTATAACCATTCTATTATAATAAACCATTTCTCCTTTTTCTTTAGTTTCAGTCTTTCCTATTTAAATAATATTATCTCTGCATCACTAATTTTATTTTCTAAAATTTCATATAAAATTGTACTACTATAAATTACTTTTAATCCTATCTTTTCCCGTTATTTGTGCTGTGAATTATGTGTCTATTATCATGACAATTATTAATTTTTATTCTAAATTCGTTTTTTTTCTTTTATAGAAAGAAAATAATACATGCCTGTCAGGAAGATGGAAACATCATATCATATGTAGGCAAATGGAATGGAAATTAGACATTTGACTATATCACACATACTTATGATGCCAGGCTATCACATGGAAACAAATCTGTGTTTATTTCACATGTATTACAATACATGAAATACAGAGAAATTTCTGGTACTTTTATATGAAGGATAGTTTTAAAATTAATATACTTTATCTTTTAAGCTGATATTTGACAATTAATGTAGACAGTTTGCATCCCCACAAAGTTATTTAAGGGAGTCTTAATTTACAATGAGATGTTATCTAGACCTATGACCTATGAAAAAATTAATGAATTGGATGAGTTCATTTGGGCACAGTCTTTCATGAGGAGGTTAATACCTAATAGGAAGTGTTACAGGATTCCTCTCTATCCATATGGATCATAGAGTGTGAACATCACGTGCACACTGAATAAAAGTCACTAGGAACACGGAAGGAATTTCTTCTTGCCTTTAATTATTATTTTTGGAAATTAAAATATAGTTATAATATTTCCCTTCACTTCCACCCATCCAGTGTTTTCCGTGTATAGCACATTGCTCTCTCTCTCTCTCTCTCTCTCTCTCTTTCTAATTCATGACTGCTATTTTTAAGTGTTTCCATGATCCAGTATGCCATCTATTTAAATCTCCCAAATAATCATGTTTTGTATCTCAGATATCATTTCAATAAGAACACGTACTTTGATATCAAATATAAAACATTTATACCTGAGAGAGTTTCAACAAAAATGTCACTCCTGATAAATGTTCTTATTAGAAATAGGTAAATTACTGTGTTTAGCCAGGCATGGTGGCTCACGCCTTTAATCCCAGCACTTGGGAGGCAGAGGCAGGCGAATTTCTGAGTTCAAGGCCTGCCTGATCTACAGAGTGAGTTCCAGGACAGTCAGGGCTACACAGAAAAACTCTGTCTCAAAAAAAAAAAAATTACTGTGTTTATAAATCAATCTTTCATTTAATTTTTATATATACTCCGTAGAATTTTAATACTTCTTATCAATGTATGAACCTAAAATAATCCTTTATAACAAGTTTAGATGAGGCCTTATTACAGCAACGCTGAAATATTTAATAAGAATTACATGTAAGTTTTATTGTTGTAATTTGGGGGGGGGGGCAGGGCTGTATAGCCCTGGCTGTCCTGGAACTCACTCTGTAGACCAGGCTGGCTTCAAACTCAGAAATCTGCCTGCTTCTGCCTCTGCCTACCAAGTGCCAGGATTAAAGGAGTGCACTACCACTGCCCAGCCCATAACGTTTTTTTTCAGTATCCTAACACAATCTGTGCCAATTTAGGGATCTTTTTCTAGATAACTATAAATTCTTGTATTTATGGTTTTGAGCCTAGCCTTTAACAAGTGAGATATCCCTCTAGCCTAGCTATAAACTCAAAGGTATCTCTTAGCTAAATATATACAATTTTTGAGAAAGCAAAGTATTACTGTGCCAAAAAATGTGATTTTACACCTGTGTGATAGTTCTACTCAAAACTATTAAGTCCCAGAGAATACTTTATCACAGTAAAGTATTTATATTATATTTAATTATCTCTTTGTATATTTGGGAGGCTTGATGACAAGAGAAAATACTATTACAGATTGTATTTCTAGATATTAACATAGGTCTTAATATAGTAGAAAATTACAAGATTATTTGAGCTGTTAGTGATTCCTTATTTAAAAATTATGTATATTTCCAAATATTTAACTTTCACACACACATTATATATATATAAAGTTAAACAAGTTTATAGTCCCCAGGGACTAAATCACCAACCAAAGATTACACATGGAGGAACCCATGGCTCCAGCCACATGTGTAGTAGAAAATGGCCTTTCAGTCATCACTGGGAGAAGAGGTCTTTGATCCTGTGAAGGCTTGATGCCCCAGTGTAGGGGAATGTGAGAGAGAAGAGACATGGGTGGATGGGATAGTGGGTGAACACCCTCATAGAAGCAGGGGGAAGGGGGGATGCAATGCGGGCTTCAGGGGGAGCTGGGAAATGGGGATAACACTTGAAATGTAAAAAAAGAAAATATCCAATCCAAAAAAAGAAGACTTGAATAGGTTTGATTACTTTCAGAGCAAACATCTTCTGATATTTTGCACCAAGTGTTTCGAGCCCCTGTGATATTTTATTACTTGGACATAGATGCACTATTCCACATTTTGGAATATTTTGTCATGTTAAAATGTTATAAGCATGTTATAGTCTATAGGACAATGCTGGCAAGCCCTTCTCTCCTATAATGCACCATACAATTGAAAAATTATATCTATCTATCTATCTATCTATCTATCTATCTATCTATCTATCTATCTATATATATATATATATATATCAAGGTTTGCTAAATAACTCCTTCAGACCACAATTCCTAATAAACTTATAATTTTGGACTTATGACTTTAATATAGTTTTCCGTGGCGGAATGTGTTGTACAAGAACTGCTCAGTCTGAATAGATTTCCTCTGACAACATTGGGTTTATTAGTCATCAGTAAATGTTTTCCTGTGTGGAGGAAAAAAATAGAAATCATTAGGAAAGATATGTAGTGTATCTACAACAAAGAAATGTGTCAGAATGGATTCATCTTTCTACTAATATCATTGTGCTATAGATAGAGCATGCTTCTTCATCTGGATGGTTACAGGAAATTGTGGTCTTTTTAAATGGAGTTCCAAGCTAGAGACTGCTCTAAGCTTGAAACGTGGCCTGTTTGTCACCAAAAGAACTTTATGGTAAAGAAAAATGCATTACAACCCTTTTTTCACAATTCTGTACCAAATGTATCCTGAGAGTTCTATGAGGCACAGGAGAATACAACAATAATACATTTAAATTCACAATGTTATATAAAATAAAATAAGATAAAATAAAATAGTATTACTGGCATTTCTAAGGTGCTAGTATCAGATGACTCAGGTATAAACTGTTGTTTAACTTTGAGTTATAATCCTTTTGTTATTTAGTGACTCTAGAAGTAGAGAATAGTTGTCTTATTATTATATATCATCTGAGTGACTTTTGGAGAGTGAACGGAAAAAGAAAACCCCTCAATCTCCAATCCCTGAAAAGCTCTCATTGACTTCAGAGGAATTTACCAATGTAAAGGGATTGGTTTATTACGGCTTTAAGCCCTCATGTACCACAAAGGGATTTGCTAAATTCTTTCAAGGGGACTCCAAGTATGCTGTCAAGGGGCCTCTGTAAGGCTCTGAACCTTCTTGTGATTGAATTGTACAGTTCCCTCTGTAGTGAATTAACATAATTGGACTCAGGACTAGATGTTGTTATAGGAGATGATTACATACAGTTCCAATAGTATCATTACCTCAGCCTGTCTTCTCCTTGAGAGAACAGGGAGCCTGGAAACTGGTTTTAAATATGATAGGTGCTCAGCAGGTAAGCAGAGCTGCTAAAAGGCACATTAGTATAACTTATAAATCATACTTGCTGGCATTTAGCATTCTAATTATATATAGTATTAAGATGTATTAAATGATGATATATTCCATGTGCTGTCTACCTGAGTAAAAAGTTCCAGCTTCTCTATATTATAAAGATCTATTATAGAAACATAATATTCTTCTGTGTTGTAGACTGAGCAAAAAAAAAAAAAAAAAAAAAAAAGGTTGGCTTAACTGTTGCTAGATCCATTAATTGATGTTTTATTAATATGCATATTTATACACAAGGAAAATTATCACCCTATTCATAATGAACCAAAAGTTAAATTTCACATGTAGATATATTCCCAGTCAAGTTTCAGCAAGCCAAAAAATTAAAACAAAACACTCCACTACTTAAACTTCATTTGTCAGTTTCACCATTAAGGTTTTCAAAGAAGATTTTGTTCATGAAATCAATGTAGTATTTAACTCTACGATAATTTTACATATGTTTTTAAGACTGAAAGTGCCATTTAAGCATGCTTAATATTTGCAAGTAAATACAATTACTGTGAAAAATTAAGGCTTGGGAACTGTGAGTTGGCTCAGTAGATAATGGTGACTGCCAATTATCTTCACAACCCGAATTCCACCTCTAGAATCTACATGTTGAAAATTGGGAGCAAACTCCTTCACCTTGTTCTCTCATACAGTGGCTTGTGTTTTCTCTCTGTCACTCTGTCTGTTTGTCTCTCTTTCTTGCTCTCTCTCTCTCTCTCTCTCTCTCTCTCTCTCTCACACACACACACACACACACACACACATACACACACATACAAAAAAACTTTAAAAATGAAAATATTGATATTAACTGAAGATTACCTTTTAGCATACAAAATGACCAGTATTTTTTTAAAAAATGCCTTCACGCATACAGCTTTCTATGCTAAAATGAAGTTTCTTAATACTTTTGGTCTCATTTTCATAGAATGAGAATGGGTGATCAAAATAAACTAAATCATTGCATTCCCTATCCCCCCCCAAAAAAAAAACAAAAAACAAAAAAACAAAAAACAAAAAACAAAAAAACTAAACTTTTAACACTGTGACACAGTGCGGTCCAGAGAAGAGCTGTGTTATTGAATTACAAAAATTAAAAAAAGAAATCAAAAATATGCAGATCACCTAATAAAGTCATATAAGGGTATACAGTATATTCAGTAAAATTAAAAACAATAGGATATATATAAGTAAATCTTAACAAGCATATTTTCTAATTAATGCCAGTTTATCATAAGTAGGTGAGGGTGGCTGGGCAAATCTCATCTCCTAAGACAGGCTTCTATCTAAGCTGTGCCTGATCTCGTCTGATGAACTGCAAATAACTTAAAATACTCTATAAATAATATTTGTATAATGTGTGAACATCACTTACTTTATAGTAGTAATGCCTCTCTATCTGAACAAATTTCTTTTTCAAACTTAACTAAAATTAGATGAATGGCAATAAATATAAATGGACTTTAAACTTAATTTTTTTCAAATGAGCAACTCATACTTAATTACCTAAGACTTTGTTTTAATGCATTATGTATGACACACATTATTCCAAATTCTTTTTTTTCTTTTTTTTTCTTTTTTTTTTCTTTTTTTGCCCTAAAGGGGATAGGAAATCCACAGGAATACCAACAGATAACAGAGTCAACTAACTTCAACCCTTAGAGTCTGAACCACTGACCAAAGAACATTCACTGGCATGATCATAGGTCTCTCCAAACATATGTAGCAGATGTTCAGGTTGAACTTCATCTGGGTTCTGAACAACTGGAGTGTGCTCTATCCCAAAAACCTGTTACCTGTATGTGGGAAATGTTCTAGCTGAGCAGCCTTGTCTGGCTTTTGTAGGAATGGAGGTACCCAGCCTTACAGAAACTTAAAGTGCCAGGGTGCAGAGGATACAGCATGAATCTCCATGTTCTTAAGAATATTGACATAATTGTTCCTTTTGGAATCAGTAACAGATCAAGGAAGAACCAATAGTGTTATTTGGATAATAAAAATTAAATACCTGCCTCTGAAAACCATTCTTTTATAGAGAAAAACCCCTATTTACTTGAACTCATTTGATGGAGGGTTGATAACTTCTAAGAAAAATATTCATGTCTATAATCCTGTAATGGCAAAGACAATTATGCCTGTCTCTTGAAGACATACAACATGACTTTCCTGGAGAGACAAAGATAATATGACAATATTGATCCTTTATATTTTGCATTTCACTTCAAGTCCTTTTCAGTTTCTGAGTATATACTTATAAGTGTGTATGTTCATATACATATTAAGGCCACAGCACAACATCGTGGTTTGTTCTTTGGGTACCATTATCCTTGTTCATTGAAACAGAGGTTCACAGTGAGACCTGGGGATTCCTAATTTGGACTAAGTGTACTAGCTAGTGATGCCTATTGGGTATCCTGCCTCTACCTCTGCAGCATTATTGGCATAATAAGTGCTCACCACACCCTGGGGATGGAACTCAAGATCCTGTGCTTATATAACAATCACTCTACCAACTGAGATACACCCAAACTTTTAAAATTTAAATGTCAATACATAAACTATTTTCAAATTTTTCAGTAAAAGTTTGTTTCAACAATTATTGAGTAATTAAATGCTTGCTTTTTGGATTTGAGAAATGCCTCTGAAAAGGAGATTTTATGCCCCGTCAATCCTGCTCAACAGCCTATAGAATAGATTATATTTTGCTAAATGACAATGTTGTCAGATTATCTTTTAAAGATTTATGTTTATACTAGAGGTATGGGTTGCTTTCAACAGAGGAGAGAAGATCTGGTTTCTGTAGAGTGCAGCTGCCAATTCAGGGACTCTTGCCTGATCAAAGTGCTAAGGATAAGAGGTGAGTGCTTGACTCTGAATGGATCATCCTCATCATCCTTCAAAGATCTATGACCAAGGCTATAGGAACACCACGGATAAGGAGAAAAGGGTGTAAAAGACAGAGTATGGTATGGGGACAATTGTTGTGAAGTGTTGTCTTCTGGACATGCAAAGAATATTGAAATCATAAATTCATAGCAACTGTATTTACGTGAACATAGAACTTGCCCAAGATTAAATCAGCCATATGTAGGTCACAGATGGGGATGTGGATCCCTAGATTCACTATTTACTGAGGATATTGGATATATAGATAACATCTATTGTGCGGGTGGGCAGGGAGCATTGGTTTGTGAGAGTTATAGATACTAAACCAACTTTGGAGATCCAGTAGAATATTCCACATATATACACATAGGGGAATCAATAACTAGACATAGTTAATTATTAAAAAGAGAAATGGGCATAAAATTGTAACAGAATTTGTATGGAAGAATATGTAAGAAATGAGGGTAGGAGATAGGTGGATTTTATAATCACATTTTATTGTATACTATATGAAATTCTCAATAAATATTGCCAAATAAACATTGAGAAAATACCTGTGAACTGCATCAATGAATGAGTTAACCTAGAGGCAAAAGTCATGATGTATTAATTTTTAGGTTCATCAAATATAATTGTGGTAGAGATGGTCATTTTCTTAAACTACAGTTATAATATATATATGTAAATATATATGTAAAATTATATACTATATATATTACTATATACATATCTATCTTTCATCTATCTATCTATCTACCTATCTATCTATCTATCTATCTATATAGAGACTGACAGACAGACAGACAGACAGACACACATACAGATAGGTAATTTTGATTTTACCAAAAATGTGATACCACAGAATCTATAATGCAAATTCTAAATATTATTTTCTAAGTAGGGTAGCCACATCATGACATCTTCCTTAGATGCTTTGCATGAGCAATAAACCATTGTAGCAGTCAGTCACAAATGTGCAAACACCTGAAAATATATTATATTTCATTTGATATTTGGAAAATTAAATATACTAAATATGATTTTATTTTATATATCTTTTAATGTGCTTATTAGGATCCATACCCATTGTATTTTGAGGAACATTTGCATCATTCATGTGTTTTGTTTAAGTAATGAAAATTTTTTTTATTTTTTTCTGAATAATCCTGAACTCCCAGTGGATGTACTTCATCCAGTGATCTAGGCTGACATCTCTCCACAAAATATAAGTTGCTATCTTAGCTGTAAGCTAACAATAATACAACCCCACTTACCATTCATCAGCAAATAGACATAAAAGAGGAAGTGAATGACCAGAAGCTACATTTTATGGAAATACCATGTGGTTACACTTACTATGTCTGTTCAACTTCTTAAGGCAGTGGTTTACCAGATGGCCATATTGGTAGAGGCCATATCACAGCAGTCATCTGCCTTTAAGAATCTGAAGCACTAAAACTTGGGTAAGGGAGACTACTAATAGAAGAAAGGAAGTGATAATAATTGGTTAATAAAGCCTTGACCATCAGGGAAATGCGAATCAAAACAACCTTGAGATTCCAACTCACACCAGACAGAATGGCTAAGATCAAAAATTCAGGTAACAGCAGATGCTGACGAGGATGTGGAGAAAGAGGAACACTCCTCCATTGCTGGTGGGATTGCAAGCTTGTGCAACCACTTTGGAAATAGGTCTGGTGGTTCATCAGAAAATTGGACATAGTACTACCGGAAGATCCAGCAGTACCACTCCTAGAAATATACCTAGAAGATGTTCCAACTGGTAATAAGGACACATGCTCCACTATGTTCATAGCAGCCTTATTTATAATAGCCAGAAACTGGAAAGTACCCAGATGTCCCTCAATAGAGGAATGGATACAGAAACTGTGGTACATTTACAAAATAGAGTACTACTCAGCTATTAAAAACAATGAATTTATGAAATTCTTGGGCAAATGGATGTATCTGGAGGATATCATCCTTAGTGAGGTAACCCAATCACAAAAGAAGTCACTAGATATGCACTCACTGATAAGTGGATATTAGTCCAGAATCTTAGAATACCCAAGATACAATTTGCAAAAAACAAGAAAAACAAGAAGGAAGATCAATGGGTGGATACTTCATTCCTCCTAAGAATAGGGAAAAAAATACCCATGGAAGAAGTGCAGTGACAAAGTTTGGAGCTAAGATGAAAGGATAGACTATCCAGAGACTACCACACCTGGGGATCCATCCCATCATCAGCCACCAAACCCAGACACTATTGCACATGCCAGTAGGATTTTGCTGAAGGGACCCTGATATAGCAGTCTCTGGTGAGGCTATGCCAGTGCCTGGCAAACACAGAAGTGGATACGCACAGTCAGCTATTGGATTGAATACAGGGCCCCCAATGGAGGAGCTATAGAAATACCCAAGGAGCTGAAGGGGTCTGCAACCCTATAGGTGGAACAACAATATGAACTAACCAGTACCCCCAGAGCTTGTGTCTCTAGCTGCATATGTAACAGAAGATGGCCTATTCAGCCATTATTGCGAAGAGAGGCCCCTTGGTCTTGCAAACTTTATATGCCCCAGTACAGGGGAATGCCATGGACAAGAATTGGGAGTGGATGGGTAGTGGAGCAGGGCAGGGGGAGGGTATAGGGAACCTTTGGGATACCATTTGAAATGTAAATAAAGAAAATATCTTTAAAAAATTAAATTAAAAAGTAAAATGAATGAATGAATGAATGAATGAATAAATAAATAAATAAATAAATAAATAAATAAATAAAGCCAGGCGTGGTGGTGCACATCTTTAATCCCAACACTCGTAAGCCAGAGGCAGGCGGATTTCTGAGTTTGAGGACAGCCTGTTCTACAAAGTGAGTTCCAGGACAGCCAGGGCTATACAGAGAAATCTGTCTCAAAAGTAATAATAATAATTGGTTAATAATAATTTTTTATAAACCAAATGGTCTTCTGAGTTTGTCCTTTTGTGAATTCTTTCATTAATATAAAAACTCTGGGAAAATATATCTCGACAGGAAAAAATACACAACAGAGATTTCAACAGGCTTCACTCAGATTATACTCAGGACATGCATATGCCTATGTGTGCATGCACAGATATAAATAGGCATAAAATTACTTAGAAAAACTAGTGTATTAATGAAGCAAATTATGAAATGAAATTTTTCATCACCTTTAAATAACATTTTTGTCATTTCAAAGTTTATATTTTAGGTAACATTTCTGTAATTTACATCTGAATAAAGAATAGAAGTTTTGAAATAAAGGTAAAATCAATCCAATAACATATAATTATTATTAGTGGTATTTTTTCTGTAATGAAGAAATAAAACTTTGATGATATTATAGCACATGAACAGGAATGTGTCTATGGTTCTAAAGTAATATGGTGACACAATTCTAGTCACTGATGAGCAAGGTTTTATAGTTTAGGGGAAATGGGAGAAAGTAAAAATGAGGTTGCGTTTCATGGATTAGGAAGGCATCGACCTTTCGATTCTCCAATTAATTTACTCTGATTGTATGAGACAAGGAAAGCAAAGTCTACAAATTGTTGCTGATGTGAGAAAGATAGAAAAAAAATCTAATGGAGAAGTTAGAAACTAAGTGGAAATAACTTTGAGATCTTTCTCTCTTTTTGATTTTAAAACAAAGAAACTTAGTTTCCTTTTTAAAGTAGTGGAAAATCAGAATGATATTTAAAAAGAATAAAACAGGGAAAATATATTACCTACGTATATGGAACCAAATGCCCTTTTTTTTTTTCCTAATGGAAAATTTCACTTTTAAATTCAGATGTGTAAAACAAACAGGACAAATTTCCCCTTTGTGGACAGGTCAAAACAAAGCAACATTTACCTTCTTCATTAGTTTATCTTATTTTCCCTTTACTATCTATAAGAAAAGAAATTTAAAGTATGGCCCAATACTGTTTTATAATGCTACCAAACTATGTGGATTGATATACAACCCTTGCTGCCTATGCATTTTTCCTTTAAATGTTACATTCACATATACTGTAGATTTTTCAACGTGGAGAAAAGTTTGAAAGTAAGGTAGAATCATTATTAATATATAAAACATAAATTATAGTACGTGAATAATCTTCATAAATTATTAAGTAATAAATATGTCATTGTACTCAATTTGGAAACTTTAACTCTTGACATGTAAACATCCATTCTAATTGCTACTCTATCCCCTGCATGTTAAACTCCATTGCAATTTGAAAACTTTATTAAATAATATAGAATCATTTGTGCCTTTCGTGCAGACACCAAATAGAATGACTGATTACCAATCCTTTCCTAACTCCCTTTGCCTTAAATATCTTTGCACGTACATTGAGCTTCTCAGACTGCATCTTGTCCCTAACCATCTTTTCAGGTATGGCACAGTAGAATTCAAATTCATTCTCCCAAGTTATATGCTACATTAAATGAAAGAGGGTCCAATTGTTCAGTCAAACTTACTTGTCAGGTCCATCATAAGCATGGTGATATAGCAGAAGTGTGTGGCTCAATATGTAAAATATTAGCTGTTCTACTTTCAATAGGTTATGAGCCACAGTCCCCCTTGAGTTTAGGGAGAACAGTTAAAAGAGTTATAAGAGCATTGATGGTGCTTATTTGAAATGCCATCTCTGTCACTTACTATTATTTAATGAAGTAAGGAAAGTTTCCTCTCCTACTACTGACATTAGAAAACGAGAAGCTTAGGAAACAGAATATAGCAGAGAAAGTCAGTCGAGAAAAGTACAACCTGGATTCTGTTATAAATCTCAGTTGTGTCATTGAAAAGTTATCCTTTGCTGTTGCTAATAATTTCTCTGTACAGAATCTTAAAAACACGTGCTACAAGCAATTGGTCTTATAGCATGTGTATACAGACACACATTCACAGACCACATTAGACATTACAGGAAGAAAAGGGATTTTAAGCATTTTTGGTAATATTTTTCATGAAAATATAAATAGGTTAATGATCAAAATTCTTAACTGATGATTGAAACACATAATACTACAAAGTCAGACAATTCACTTGTATTTCTGAAGTTCAGTGTGCTGACTGTAGTCTTTAAATTGAAAAAAAGAATGTAAGAGAAGGATGGGAGGAAGAAAGAAAAGAAAAAAAACATAATGAGAAAGGGAGAAGGAAGGAAAGAAGAGAAGAAAGGAGAGGTGATAGAGGAATTGGGGAAGAAACAGGGAGAAAAATTGGCTGTTCAGCCCTTAAAGAACGGTAGAAAAGATATAGTGAAGATGTGAGTTAATGTGAATTCTACTTATACTTAACAAGAAAATAGCAGGGATAAATAATATTATCTTAATAAAAATATGCTTTTCTATGGACAAATTATTGTTGAATTTATTATGCTTTCTAAATAAATCAAAGATTATTTAAGCAAGAAGGAAATACTTCTATTTTACTCTGGAAGACTTTTGACAAAACAACAAGCTTATTCTTATATTGTTTATTTTAGAGACTCAAAGACCACCTCCAAAAGCAAACAGGCCTGTATTGATAAAGTAGAGACAATTAGACATGAGATATGAACAACCCTAGGAAAGATGTTTCCTAACACTATGTGCTTTCTTCTGTTCGTGTATTCAGCTAGTCTAGAAAGTCACTAAGCAATAGGAAAATGCAAATCTTAAACTGGGATTCTTCAAATATATGTACAGGAAATATTCACAGCATTTACCAGTCTGTACTTTAATATCCAAAACTGATATAACAGTGTCAAGAAACATTTGTAAAAATATTGTTACATAGGAAACATGCTTTCAACTTGAAAACACATTACACCATAATAATTCTGGTGAGTAATGCACACACACAGTTCTTTTCATGCTCACAAAAACAAGCTATGAGTCAAAAGTGCCTTTGCATTTCAAATTCAACTCCTCAGATTCAATTATCACCTTCGTAATTAATTAGTCTTAGTCATGAACAAAGAGTTCCGGGAAAGCTTCGGAATCCCATTCAATTTCCATTTATAGGTTTTGTTTGTTTTAATTTTAGCTGCCACTCAAATTTTCTGTTTTTACCAACCTGAAAAACACAGAACTTCAGGAATGTCTTTGACCAGCATATTCATCTTGGCATCTATAGCTCAGGTATAATATGAATTCAAAGAACAGTCACATCTGCCAAGTTTTGAGTGGAGAGCTGATTCTTGTTTTATTATCTTTCTCTTTTCTTACCTGTTCATTTGAAACCCCAGGAAAAGTGAGGAGGAAGGCTGTGCATGTTGTGTAAAAATGAAATAAAAGTGGATTCTGAGCACATGATAGGATGGGAAAAAAGTATAAAAAAATCTGTAAGAGACAAAATGATGAAGTTTGAGAACAATGTTATAGCAGATTTTGCAGAAAGGAATGCATTTTTCATTAGGCCCTTACTTACTATGCTCTATTGGTATAATGCTTGATAGCATGGGACCATCATGGCCAGAGGAAAAAAATCTACCTTGTTGAAAGTATTTGTGTTAAGAGAGGAATTAATTAAGATAAATTAACTTAATTTCAAGAGACAGAAAAAGAAAAAATGGGGATAGAGAAAGCCAGAACTAGTTCTGAGAAAAATCACATTATACATTTCAAAAAAAAAAAATCAAGTATAAGTCTCTGAAATGCTCTAAATTCAAAAGTGTTTAGACCCTCTATAAAATAAAATAAAATAAAATAAAATAAAATAAAATAAAGTCTGAATTTTGGGGACTAAAATGGTTTACTGGGGAAACCATGGATACAAGAACTCCTCAGTTTGCATCTCAATCATCCACGTAAAAAGTAGGTGCAGCTATGTCCATCTGTAGCCACAGGAGTGGGAAAATGGAGACAAGAAGATCTCTGCAGGTAACTGACCAAGCAATCTGGATGAAATGGCTAGCCATAGGTTCAGTGAGAGACACGATCAAAAAATTAAGGTGGTGATAAGGAGGGGGAAACCTTGAAGGTAGATCTTTGTCCTATACTTAGCACTAAATGATGTACATCTGCACCTGCTAACAGCAGAATATGCACATGTGCATGTTTACACCACCTACAAACACAGAAAGATAATTGGTAAGAAGAACAATTATAACTAAAATTGAACTAATTGCTATATTGATTAATGCTGCATTGGTAAGTTAACTGGATGATATCAGATAATAGATGGGATGGAATTGGGAAGAAGAGAGAGAGGAGAAAGCATAATCATGATATATTACGAGAGAGAAAATCCTATTTACTCTAAAAGAAGAAGACTAAATAAGATTAGTATAGAAAATACCATCTTGTTTTGACATTTGTAAATATACTGTAATTTTACTGATCCTTCTCCCACACGTCCCTCCACACCCACCCATTCACAATGATTGTACTTTTATATGCCCTCAGGTAATACAACTTATAAATTTTAATATGAGCACATAGCCTGCAGACAGTATTTTCACAACTTGTAGATTTTATATACTATTATAATAGTTAGAGTAAATATTCCAAAGTGTTCAATAGATTAAGTAATGTAACTTATTTTATAATCAAGAGAACCTTTTATATGGAAAATGCTGCTTCAGTTAAACACCAATTATTTAAGTGATGAAATTTATTCACACACACACACATATATATATATATATATATATATATATATATATCAAAATGTTCATATATTAAATGAGAATACAGTTTTACAGTTTTTAGGAATACATTTTACTGTTTCATATCAGCTGTAAAATAAAATTTCAATTTATAGTGATGTACTAATTCACTCTGCAAAAGCAAACATTTATGAAGTAATTAACTGAATAACTATAGTTTGAAAATAATTTCTCAATGGAAAAAAATCTAATGGATCTGACAAATTGTTTCACAGAAGTCATACTTTGAGAAAATACTGTTTAAAGCACAAGGTACCAGTAAGTTGCAAGAGAGAAAGGCATTTAAGGATATTCTCATCCTCCTGTCTATTCAATTCATCATTTGGCAGAATAATAATTATTAGAAGATTTGCCTGATTCATTTTCTTCACATGCTAACTATACCCAGCAAGACATATCACAGCAATTACTGTCAAGAGAATTACTATTAAAAGAATCATTTTCTCTTCACTTTGTGTTTCTACTAAAAACAAAAGAGTAAAAGTAGTCATTATATGCCTAATAAGAATGATCTGCCCTTCGATATCCCACAGCTGTCTTCTTCACTTTCTGGTCACCAGCTGGAGGATCAGATGCCACTTTCTTAAGTTTTCTTCACTGTGCATATAGAGTGTGCCCTGTTGTCCGCAGCTAAGCATTCTGCCAGAAGGATGATATATGTCTTAACCACTTGCCTTCCACTGGGCTTTCTGGGTTGCTTTGTTCAATGGCATATGAACAGCAGCACTATGGATTTCCACACAAGCATCTGAAGCTCATTCACATAGTCTCTGATTTGAACTGTTTTTCTGTTGAATCCCTAATAAACTCAGGGTCTGCATTGGTGCTTTCTGGTAATCCAGGATCCTGGAATCCCAGGACCATATTAAAGGCTATACTTTGTTCTGTGACTGGCTTAATATGCTCATCATAATTACCCATAACATTATAGCCAACCTCTGAGCTCTTGGGTTTGATTGTCTAACTGAGCCTATTATTGGTAAAATAATAACCTCAGTAAAATGGCTCCTGTACTCTGTTTAGCACTGTTGATCGTCTTTCATCATGAGATTAAAAAAAAATTCTTGAGTTCTGAGGCTTTTATACATCCAGCTCCATTAAAGAGAAAGGGATAATATAAAATTTGTGCCTTGTAAATTTTAGGTGTAGTAAACTGAATCCTATCAAATTAGAGTAGCAGCAGTCGGGTCAGTAGGGGATAAGAGAGAGCTAAGGAACAGAAGAGAGCTAACTACTGGAACATACCTCTGAAAAGTGGGACAGGAAGTCTAATGAAGAGCCCCAGAACTCCTCCATTCACTAGATATGGCTGAAATAAAGACTTTGACATAGTTCATCCTACCGAGCAGAGAGGTCAGTTACTACATTCCTGTGTCTGTAGACTGTCCTCAAGTACAATACTGTTACCTAGAGAACGGATCTCTAGGCCCTTGGTTGTGAAACCATAGAAAAGCTATACCAGGGGATATGTTGTACTCTATAAAATCCAAAGGCATGCTGGATAAATCATCTCTATGGACATACCAGGGCAAGGAAGGGAGAAGCTGTGACAGTTCATCTTGACTCTGAGATCTGTACTAGAGCTCAGTTTCAGGAATCTGACCAACACAGTGTAAGAGTTCTTACTTACTTGTCAATCACACTACTTACTTGTCAATCACACTGCTTACTTGTCAATCACACTACTTACTTGTCAATCACACTGCTTACTTCCCAGGCACGTGTCTCTTTCACCTTGCTATTACTCTCTAACTTTCAAAAATAGCTATTTCACCTTTCCATTATTTAGAATGATCACCAATATTATGAAGACTCAAAAACGCTTGCACAGAAACTAAGGAACATTGTCGAGAGTTGTGCCAAAAGTTACTCAAGAAAATTCTAATTAAAATCGTCATCTTATGATTGCATATCAGGAAAGACACAATTTGAGATACAAATTTTGCATTTTCTGTGTAAAAAATAGTAAAAACTTGTTAAACACAAAAATATTTGTTATTAATAGAAATGTACATTATCACAAATGGACAGAGAAGATACAAATGTTAAAAATAACATTTGACTTTATTTTTCTGGGGTTCTTAATATCACCTACACTTTTATCTGTATCAGTATTTCTGAAGTGCATTCATGCTGTAAGTCTGCTTGGGACATTATAAATTTCAATTCTTATTTGTACTCTGCATCATAAATCTCTAAAAATTTCTCACACAGTGACTGAGTGATGTAAGTGTTCAGGAGGCGACATCATTGCAGTAAGTTGAGGTGGCATTTACATGATGATTTATAGCTCAGAGTAGAATGAACAAGCACCTGCAGGGTAAAGTTCCTTGGATAACCATTTTACAACACAGAGGTCCTCAAGAAGTGAGGGAAAAAATGCTAGGAGTTTTATGGGTTAAAACACAGTTCAAATCTGATATATTGGGCTGTTTACATATTATGATGCATGTAGTCACATTTCTGTTAGTAACAGTAAATGAAAATTTTATACAATAAAGAAATGATAAGAAGAAAAATAACACAAATGTGAATAAAGATGAAAAAGACTAAAAATGGAAACTAAAGCTAAAACTCCAAATGAAAATTAAAAAGCTGGATAACTTGAGTTCAGTCTCTGGAACCTACATTATGAAAGGTGAGAACTTACTAATGTAAGTTATTATTTGATGTCCATATATGTGCCCTAGCATATGTTCTAATGGATACACAGATGTACACATAAATAAATATAAATATATGAAAGTAAGTACTTTCATATGAGTGAATAAAAATAAAGCATATAATTAGACTTAAATTTTAAAATAATGTATAATTTGAAATATAATAAATGTGGTGTATATTTCAAAAATGTAAAAATATTTTTCTCCTGCTTCCAAGACCTTTTAATGGTGCTGATGTTGGATATAGTTTTATATATACATTATACAGCTAGTTTTAGGAGAGATTGCTATGATGAGGGTTGACCCCTCTCCTAATTTCTTGAGACTCTACCATTCTATCCCTATCATAGTTTGTGTCATTCATTTATTGTTCATTTGTAGAACCCAATTTGGGCTTCCGGAATATTCATGGATGTGTGACCTTCTGTTGGATCCTGACAGACATGCATGCAGAAACATTCTAAATGAACACTGACCCACTCCTCTCCCAGGAGCCATCAGTTATTAACAACTCCTCATCTGGGCATAGGACTTCATTTTGCTCTCCCTCCATGTATGCTAGAATTTGGTCTGGCTCAATCTTTAATGAGGTTGCATATACTGTTTAACTTCTGCGAGTCTGTACCTGAGGCTGCCTTTTAGTGTATAGGAGACGTTCTTTCCTTGCCATTAATAATTTTTTCTGTCTCTTAGATTTTTGCAACCTTTTCTACAATGATCTCTGAAACTTTGAAGATGCGGTGAAGTACAGACTCACATTTTAAGGCAGAGAATTTTGCACATTCTTATTATCTGAGCATGGGGAGTTTGTTAAATATTACTCATTTTGCAAATCAGTAGATTATCCCAAATGGACTATAACCTCTCTATCTATAAACTTGTAGTCCAAAAAAAATTGTAAAAAGTATGGGTTTCATCTTAGCAACCACAAGTTAAGTCCCATCAGGAAAGTGTTGTTTATCCTCATACGGTTTTTGCCACTCATTCACCAGCTGTCCCATCTCAGTAAGCTTGTAGTCACTGTAGCTTACAGCCTTTCCTCCGATTACTCCCTTCTCTGGGAGTGTATATAGATAGCATACCTTCCAGTACTATAAAAAGTGAGCAATAGGCACAGAGATTCCACCTAAGCTCAACTTAATGTCTCCTGGTTCTGTGTCTTAAGAATAGGATGTCTTCAACAAGAAGGATCCACTCTAAAGTTTTCAGAAGTAACCAGCAGCATTTTCTATAGCCTGTAATATCTGGCTAATCTTTATGAACTGACTGACCAACAAATCCAAATGAGGAAATCTATTCCTAAAAGTCTGTTTTTTATTTGACAGTGATATCTAATAGTGGCTTCTGGTCCCATTATGAGATAACTGCATTTAAATCATTATATATATGCATATTTTGAAAAGTTTCTACAGTAGTTGGTAGGCTTCCATTTCACTTCTTTGAAAGGTTTTTAGAGTTAATTAACCCTATATAGCTATTTTACCCTGTCCTTCCCTTCCTCACTTCTTCCTGTTACATAAACCTAATATTGTTAGTAAACTCTAAATACATTAACAAGTAAATAATTATAAACATAAACTATATTATAAATGGAAAATGAAAAATACATTATCTAAAAAAACACTAAAGACCTAATTAATATTGAAGATGTAAAGAGTAGTCCAAAGTATTGTAAAATAATTTTTAGTGGTATTGAGAAAATATATTACAGATAAGCAGTATACATATGTACATACATACACACATATATTTATATTCACATATATATAATCACACACACACACACATATATATATATATATATATATATATATATATATATATATATGTAAAATACACATATACACACAAACACAGACACACACACATATGTTTAGGTATACTTTTATTTTCACTAATGTTTCATGTATTGTATTTGGTTTAGTTTGCCACCTTAGATTAACTTGATCTAACCATGAAGTACAATGCCCTGTATTGATATGTGTATAAACATACATATAAACACACACACAAACACACAGACACAAAACAGAGTAAATGTATTCTAAACTTCATTTATAGTCAGGAAGGCATGAAGACCCTGTGAAATATACATATCCAGATAGCGACAATTATAGTCTTTTCAGAGACCTGATATTTCTCAGAAATCAGGAAAATATCAGACTTACACATCTATCTCTTAATCATTCAATACTAATCAAACTATATTTATGGGAATATAAATTCATATAAGAATGAAGAAAATATTCTTGTTTAGTTGCCCAAAGGGGCATTTACATTTATATATTACAGTTTTAATTAAGAATGTCTTGAAATAGCAATCTTCTTTTAATAATTGTAGACATATAGGTGTCTCACATATATTTGTGTATGTGTGTAAAATTACTATTTCTTAAATCACTATTCCTCTATTACCTGTCATTAGAATATATGTAGAAGAAAATGATAGAAATCCCTTATATTTTGTGAAATTTCAGATTCTCAGGGATCTAATTCATCAACATGGACAAGAATTTGTGAGCAGAATTTGAATATTAAAAGTTCTTATGGAATGTCTGTCAGAGTGTATGGCAGAAAGGTAGCAGGGTTTTCATATCCATTGTTCTTAACGGCTACAAAGTTAGTATCGCTTGACAGCAGCATTAATCTTCCATCAGAAACTAGTGTGATCAGCTCCTCAGGTGTGCGCAAGGCCACAAGTAAAGCAATTAACTTCATTAATTGGTGTCAAATTGAATGCCGCTACGCTTTTGAGGAAGCTCAATGAATTTTCCTCCTTTTAAATTATATTTGAGGCGTTAAAAAATATAAGTAAATATGAATAATTCCATGCTGTGTAACCTATACGATTCAAGAATTTGGACAAGAATGGATTACTATTCAGAAAGAACTAATGTCCTTGGAAGGAACCTACCAAATTACCATTTGTAGTTGTATAAAAAGTTGAGAGCCTGCTAGGCCAGACATGGAGGGGTCAGAGGCCATGCATAACTTACTAAAACACCACAATGGGATTTGCCTCTAAGGAAAGAAAAGTTGTTTTAAGTGTTATTGATTTTTACTCAGAAAATGTGTTCTATTGATTTTTCCATCTAGACCCTTAACTCTGGTGTATAATGTGTAACTCTCATCTATAATGAGAACCAATGAGAAAGTAAAGAATGGAAGTGGAATGGTCACAGAAGAAAATTGTAATCTGGGACGTCAAATAATATTGCCTGAAATATGTATCCCCTAAATATTCGAGCTCATGAGTTTTATTTCAGAATCCTAAATTCTTTCAAAATTTATTCAGTCAGAATACAAATTAAGCAACAGACTTTTGGAGTTCTGAAATCCACTATTTGTTATCCAGCTTTTGCAATAGCAATGTTTAATCTGTTTCAGATACCTCCTTCAACACTTACTGAGTTGGAACTTCTGGAGACAACTGCTTTACTAACTTTCTATTGCTTTCTTCCATACATCATTGCTTCATTTTTCTTTAACTTCTCTCCTCTGCAATAGTACCCATTTTAATATTCAAATTGATCCCAGCAGAGGTAGTGCATTTCTTGTTATTCTCCCCAGTGTTCTGGGTTACCAAATGAAAGACACACACACACACACACACACACACACACACACACACACACACACACA
>NC_034598.1:73566914-73574087 GCF_900095145.1 Mus pahari
ACACACACATATATATATATATATATATATATATATATATATATATATATATATATATATATACTTTATATTCTTATATGCTTTAAACAGCTCAATGGTTGAGCCACTTCCTAACCTCCACGTGGTTAATCCACCTCTCCCTGATATTTCCAAGTAATTACTTACTAAAATCTATATCTTATCTTTGTTGCTCCGGACCCAGTGAGGCAGCCCTCTTGGGGCTGTTCTAACTTCTACATGGCGGCTAAGCTCTCTGCTCCACACCGTCTCAGGCATCTTGGTTCTCCTTCTCCAGGCATGGCAGATCTCCTCTTCCTTCTCTTCCATTGGTTTCTTGCAGTGAATCCTACAAGTCCCACCTCTGTCTCCCTCCCCAGCCATTGGACACTGGCAACTTTATTTACAAGTCAAAAACCAACAGCGGACAGGGTTCCCTCCGCGTCTCACCAGCAGACATACAGATTCTCTTACAATTTTGTGGACCCAAATTACCACAATGCAAACAGCATTAGACCAAACCCACAAAACTCTTCCTCACTTTCTTCTTCCCTCTTGTTCCGTTTCTTTTCTTTTTCTTTCTTGGTCCATTGTTTGCCACTGCCCATCTCCTTGCACTGTAATTTGAAAACTCAGAAGAAACCACTTGATAAGAATGATCAATAGCTAGACAAAAGGGCTAGTCAAGGTTTATGTCATTAGTGTCTGAGTGCAAAGCAAAGGATGAAATTATATGTACTGCAATACTCTAAGCATGTCAATGGACTCCACCTCTGATGTCAGCCATGTATGGTTTTCATTTATGTGCTGGGTAATAGTTCCTTAAATGAATTCACTCAAGTTGCTCTACAATTTTTCAGAGTTATTTTATTTCTTTAATGATGCATGCTATATTTATATTGTTCTGGCTGTATAGAATGGTTGGATTTTTACATATTGAATGATTTAAAATTAAATACAGAAAAAAGAACAAAAATACTCCATTAGCTAGATAACATTAACCTATAATATTACATTTATTATTACTTAAAATATTAAAAGTCTAAAGTTTTATGTTTTAGAAAATTGCTAATTTTTTCACTATAGAAAAATATGCCAAACTTCTATTTAGTCATTGTATCTAAATATAAAATGCAACAGATGTGCAATAATATATGTAACATGATAACATATATAAAAATGTTCAAATTACATAATTCTTTTAATTAGTTGTGTTCTGATACTGAAAAGGATTATAAAGTTTTTGCATCTTTACAAATTCCCTGTTTTGACACTTAACTATCACTGAGACAATATAAAGTCACACAAGATAAATTAGAATCAATCTCTTTGGGCATACCTAGTAAATAATAAATACTAATATTTTTAATTTCTATAAATTTTCCTCTTAAAGATGATGTATATAATTCATTTACTTTTTCAAATCAGGGAATAAAGTCACACATATAGGCAAAATAATCAGTGTTAGGTCGGCTTTATGTGAGGTGCCAAATTGGCAGAGGACTGCAAAGCAATCCTCTGTTTCTCTAAGTTAATTTGGAAAAATCTTTTTTTTTTTTTACTTATTTTATTAGATATTTTCTTTTATTTACATTTCAAATTCTATCCCAAAAGTTCCCTATATGCTCCCCCCGCCCCTGCTCCCCTACCCACCCACTCCCACTTCTTGGCCCTGGCCTTCCCCTGCTGGGTCCTATAAAGTTTGCAAGAACGAGGGGCCTCTCTTCCTAATGATGGTCGACTAGGCCATCTTCTGCTACATATGCAGCTAGAGACATGAGCTCTGGGGGTACTGGTTAGTTCATATTGTTGTTCACCTATAGGGTTGCAGCCACCTTCAGCTCCTTGGGTACATTCTCTAGCTCCTCCACTGGGGCCCTGTGTTCCATCCAATAGCTGACTGTGAGTATCCACTTCTGTGTTTGCCAGGCACTGGCATAGCCTCACAAGAGGCCACTATATCAGGGTCCCTTCAGAAGAATCTTGTTGGCATGTGCAATAGTGTCTGGGTTTGGTTGCTGATGATGGGATGGATCCCCGGGTGGGGTAGTCTCTGGATAGTCCANCCTTTCATCTTAGCTCTAAATTTTGTCTCTGTATTAATATCCTTTCATGGGTATTTTGTTCCCTATTCTAAGGAGGAATGAAGTATCCACACGATGGTCTTACTTCTTGGTTTTCTTGTGTTTTGCAAAATGTATCTTGGGTATTCTAAGTTTCTGGGCTAATATCCACTTATCAGTGAGTGCATATCTAGTGACTTCTTTTGTGATTGGAGTACCTTACTAAGGATGATATCCTCCAGGTACATGCACTTGCCCAAGAATTTCATAAATTCATTGTTTTTAATAGCTGAGTAGTACTCCATTGTGTAAATATACCACATTTTCTGTATCCATCCCTCTATTGAGGGACATCTGGTTTCTTTCCAGCTTCTGTCTATTATAAATGAGGCTGCTATGAACATAGTGGAGCATGTGTCCTTATTACCAGTTGGAAGATTTTCTGGGTATATGCCCAGAAGAGGTATTGCTGGATCCTCTGGTAGTACTATGTCCAATTTTCTGAGGAATCACCAGACTGATTTCCAGAGTGGTTGTACAAGCTTGCAATCCCACCAGCAATGGAGGAGTGTTCCTCTTTCTCCGTGTCCTTATCAGCATCTGCTGTCACCTGAATTTTTGATCTTAGCCATTCTGACTGGAGTGAGATGGAATCTCAGGGTTTTTTTTTTTGATTTGCATTTCCCTGATGACTAAGGATGTTGAACATTTTTCAGGTGTTCTTTGTTTAGCTCTGTACCCCATTTTTAATGGGGTTAATTGAATTCCTGGAGTCCAGCTTCTTAAGCTCTTTATATATATTGGATATTAGTCCTCTATCAGATTTAGGATTGGTAAAAAATCCTTTCCCAATCTGTTGGTGGCCTTTTTGTCTTGTTTACAGTGTCTTTTGCCTTACAGAAGCTTTGCAATTTTATGAGGCCCCATTTGTCACTTCTTGATTTTACAGCATAAGCCATTGCTGTTCTGTTTAGAAATTTTTTCCCTGTGCCCATATCTTCGAGGCTTTTCCCCACTTTCTCCTCTATCAATTTCTGTGTCTCTGGTTTTATGTGGAGGTCTTTGATCCACTTAGACTTGAGCTTTGTACAAGGAGATAAGAATGGATCAATTCTCATTCTTCTACATGATANTCGCCAGTTGTGCCAGCAGCATTTGTTGAAAATGCTGTCCTTTTTCCACTGGATGCTTTTAGCTCCCTTGTCAAAGATCACGTGACCATAGGTGTGTGGGTTCATTTCTGGATCTTCAATTCTATTCCATTGATCTACATGTCTGTCACTGTACCAGTACCATGCAATTTTTTATCACAAGTGCTCTGTAGTACAGCTTAAGGTCAGGCATGGTGATTCCACCAGAGGTTCTTTCATTGTTGAGAATGGTTTTTGCTATCCTAGGTTTTTTATTATTCCAGATGAATTTGCAAATTGCCCNTTCTAACTCTGTGAAGAATTGGGTTGNAATTTTGATGGGGATTGCATTGAATCTGTNGATNGCTTTTGGCANGATGGNCATTTTNACTATGTTAATCCTGCCAATACATGAGCATAGGAGATCTTTCCATCTTCTGAGATCTTCTTCAATTTCTTTCTTCAAAGATTTGAAGTTCTTATCATACAGATCTTTCACTGATTTGAAAAAAATCTTACGATTACTTGATCCCAATATAAAGAAATTGTTATATTAGAACATTTATATAAGTATATTTTTATTCTGTTTGAATGTATAATAATGAAAACGTCACAAAAACTGAAACTTGTTTTTGCACACATTTCTGACACCTGGAGGTTCAGGGAATGTCTTGGCAGATGATGTAGAAAGATTGTAAAAGCTGGCAGCCCAGGATATGTGCCATGACATAGTGATTTCGTTACCTGACAGGAGATTTGTACCTATGAAATCTGAACAATATGTTCACCTAAACAAGACCTGCACAATGGCAACTTAAGTTTACATGCCAATAAGGAAGGTGGGGACTGCAAAATGATACAGCACTGAGTGGATGAAAGGCTTCAGGCATTTATTGCTCTGGGGGGTGTAGTCTTCTCAATGGATGGGGCCCTCATCGCGTTTCTAACTCCAAGCTGTCAGCCATAAATTTACATATACATTAGAAGCAAAAACCAGCCTCTTAAGATGTATTTATGCATATATATCAATGTGTGTACACACATGAATGCATGTGTGACCATAATTAGTGAAGATACTATGAATTTGAGAGTGAGTAGCGAACATGTAGTCATTTATGGAAGGTGTGCATGGGGTAGAAATTATGCAAGTACAGTACTCATGTTTGAATCCCAAAATAATAATAAAAATATAAACATTAAATAAAATATCAAAACAAATTGGGAACTAGAAATTAGGAAGATAATAGAAATTGCATAAGGAGTAAATGAAGCTTCGCACTAACACCATCATAAGCACATACTGGGTTTCTTTTTTAATCTTTTCTTTTGCTTCCATCATCTTTTCCCCCTGATTCTGAGAATGGTATCTATTTTCTAAAGGCAAAAGATAACAGCTGAAAGGTGATAAGTATTTGGAACCCTTGAGAAATGGTTCATATCACTCATATAAAACCAGTGACTATTAAGTATGTTGCCTCACTTAGTGGTTATATGCACATGATTCCTCTTTTTTGTTAATTTAAAAAATAATACATCACAATTTCTTTCCCAAACATAATTACATTTTAAAAAACAGCACAGTTAAATCAGTATATTTTCAAAAAGCATATTAAACAATGTTTTTAGCTTATTAACTTATTTTTCAACAACATTGTAAAAAGGACCTTTAAATTGTAGCTTAGCTCTGGTAGCATAATGCACATAAGTAATTCCAGCACGTGAAGACTGATAATCTAGTAGGACACAAGGATAGTACTGACCTGTGCTACATAGTTAAATTTTGTCTTAGAAACCAAACCAATACCATTCTGAAGTCAAACCATGCAGTGTTTGAAGTCAAAAGCAAATCACAGATCTTAGGCTGATTTTCTTTCTTTTAACATCTAATGAAAGAATAAACCTTTATTACATACTCAAATCACCAGTGATATAAATTCTCTTTAGCACATGTTATTTTCCAAGCAGCCCTGCAGTTCTACTGAACTGTCTATCCACATTTAGGAAAATATTATATTTGCTGGCACTGTTTTTATTTTCTTAATAACTTTTGACGTTTCATTACTTCTGCCTTTCAAAAGTAAATTTATATAAAATTATCTAGTTTAGGTGAACTATTGCCTTATTAATCTTAACTTTCACAGGATATAATATATTCTGGAGTGTAAAAATTATATTATGAAGAGTGACAAAATTATAACTTACTTGAAAAGTGGATATGTAAAAATATATCAATAGAAAAGACTTCATCTGGGTGTGGGGGCGCACGCCTTTAATCCCAGCACATGGGAGGCAGAGGCAGGCGGATTTCTGAGTTTGAGGCCAGCTGGTCTACAGAGTGAGTTTCAGGACAGCCCGGGCTACACACAGAAACCCTGTCTTGAAAAAAACAAACAAAAAAAAAAAAAAAAAAAAAAGGAAAAAAAAGACTTTAAACATTTTCTGGGAAATCTGATTTTGCAAACACATAACTCTTTTTTAAAAAGTTTTTATTGGTTGTTTTATTTATTTACATTTCAAATGTCCCCCTTCCTGGTTTCCCCTCTGAAAACTGCCCTATCTCACTCCCCCTCCACCCTGCTTCTTTGAGGGTGGTCTCCCAACCACCCATCTACTCCCATCTCACCAACCTGGCATTCCCCTATACTGGGACATCAAGCCTTCACAGGACCAAGGGCATCTCCTTCCACTGATGCCAGATAAGGCCATCCTCTGCCACATATGCCGCCGGAGCCATGGATCCCTCCATGGGTATTCTTTGGTTGGTGATTTAGTCTTACTTAAGATGTGTTTTGAATCAGATACCTCTAAGCATAAAGCCAACTACTGCCCCACTAAGCAAGCATATGGTTATTTCTATCAATGTAACAAAAATTGATTAGATAACTAATAAATACATAACCCTAAAGAATAATTATAGCAATTAAAGTCCATTCTCTGATAGAAGTAGTAAGCCCAACACATTTCTCCTGGCTGTTGTCAGAATGAGTAATGATGTGATGACTGACATAGTTGTAGACCAGGGTTGTCTAACTCCCAAAACATATAGCCTATTGCTATTCCCTTGGTAACACTCAAGGGGTAGAAGATAAATCCCCATTTCTGAAGACACTACGCATTTCATAAATAGGGGTCAACAGCCCCTAAGTTAGAACTGACCTGAATGCCCCATCCTTTCTTATTAGATTCATTGTAGCAAAACACACCATGCACCTATTAAGGATGAATGACAGTAATGACCACCATGACACAATACCTCTAATGGTGCAATGGTAGCACATATACTTTGACAGTAACCACTGACTCTCTAATTTAACTTAAGATCCATTATACAAGAGGTATTAGAAACCTAGTTAATAAATTAGTAATAGTAAAGTCATGGTTATTGAAAGAGAGTCAACAACTAGTAATTTATTATAACAGCATAATTCCTAAAAATAATACAAATATTTGCTCGTATAAAGAAAATTAAGTACATCACTCAATCTTCAGAGAAAGGCTTTGCAACAGACCAATACTGCTATAGAAAACTACAACTGATTAATATAGAGAGCTGTGGAGCCAATGTCTATGGTCATATCTCCATAACATTCCAATGCATAGAACTTAGGGCCATTGTGGAAGAGAAGGGAAAAGATGGCAAAATCCAGAGGATTAAGGACTTTGATTCATGAATTTGTCACCTAGTAAAATGAAAAGTTACAACCAAAACACCTCTGCAACATGACAACCCAAATGTTAGCTGATCATGAAGCACAGCAATCAATATGCTATAATGAATGGGGAAAAGCAATTGAGGCTTCAACCCCACAGACGGTGCTGGAAGTGAGTAAAAGTAGGAGCAGATGTGGCCATGCCCAAAGAAGAGCTCGCTAATTTGTTGTCCAAGAACCCAAGAACAAATAGGCAGCCCTAAGAATATACAAGGAACATCATACATATATAATAGGCTTAATAGACTATTTTGAATATATATATATATATAT